>NC_091987.1:120034318-120124318 GCF_044704955.1 Pristiophorus japonicus | reverse complement strand
GGACAAAGTCATACGTGAGTTATGGTCAAATTCCTGAGTGGAAATCTATTAGATTATGCAGCTAAGGGACATACTTTATACAACATTATTGGGTGGAAGTTTGACTTTGGCCAACTAAATATTGGGAAAACCGGATCCATTGCCTTCAGTTCCTGCCACAAACTTTGTTCCCTTGCCACAGACTCCAGCTCTCTCCTTAACAACTGTCTGAGGCTGAACCGCACTGTTCGGACCCCGAGATGAGCTTCCGGCCACAAATTCGAGCCATCACTAAGACGGCCTATTTCCACCTCCGTAACATTGCACTTCTCCACCCCTGCCTCAGCTCATCTGCTGCTGAAACCCTCATCCATGTCTTTGTTACCTCTAGACTTGACTATTCCAATGCACTCCAACCTGCCTCCCACATTCTACCCTATGTAAGCTTGAGGTCATCCAAAACTTGGCTGCCCGTGTCCTAACTCGTACTAAGTCCCGCTCACCCATCATCCCTGTGCCCGCTGACCTACATTGGATCCTGGTTAAGCAACACCTCGATTTAAAAATGTTCATTCTTGTTTTCAAAATCTTCTCTCTTCCTAGCTCTATAATCTCCATCAATCCTACAACCCTGCCCACCCCGGCAACATATCTGCGTTCCTCTAATTCTGCCCTCTCGCGTATCCCTGATTATAATTGCTCCGCCACTGGTGGCCGTGTCTTCTGTTGCCTTAGCCCTACGTCCCGGAATCCCCTCCCTATACCTCTCCACCTCTCTTTCCTCCTTTAAGACGCCCCTTAAAACCTCCCTCTTTGACCAAGCTTTGAGTCATCTGCCCTAATATCTCATGTGGCTCAGTGTCAAATTTTAATTGATGACGCTCCTTTGAAGTGTCTTGGCATGTTTTATTACGTTAAAGGAGCTAACTAAATACACACTGTTGTTGTTGTTGCATACAACGGGTGATATTGTACCTGTCGCTTGTTATATTCACCACGCAATATTTATTTCCATTGCCTTCAATATCCAGTGGGGCATGTAACAGGTGGCCAATGTGATACTCAGCACTGCCGCCCAAGGCAGATTTCTACCCCTCAAGAATTAAAATTGGAAAAATGTGTATAGTAAAAGCATAGATGTCTAAATTGTCATCGCCAATTTCTGAAGAGGCATTAATGAAGAACAAAAAGAGCAAAAAAAACCCCAACTAGAATGAATAGTGTTGCAGGCAGAAGTTACCCATCGTGTCGGGGATGCGTCTGATAAACAAGTCTCATTCCAAGTACTACTTTACGCAACTAGCCTTTTAACCAATTTGAAAAGCTCACTTAACTAGGTTATCACATTTGTTCGGCTTCCACAGGGAATGTGCTTGAGTAAATCAGATAGATAATCTTAATGCACGGGGTATTTCAGTACACCCGAAAGTACATAGAGCATTTTGTGTGCACAATTATTTTAATAAACATTAGATATTTTAAAAGCTATTTAGGGCACATAAATTACCTGGGTCTGGTTTTCCTTTTCTGGCTGCAATCCAGTTCTTGACAACCTTCTAAAACAGGAGGTCACAGATTGAAGCATAACATTCTTGGATAGAAGTAGCAGATGAAAAAAATCTATCTTAAATTATAATTGAGGCTCAGAATCATGCATTTTTATAAATGTATGTACACCTAGCAAGGAAGATCTCCATTTTCCCGTGGATAAAGCAATGGTTTTAAGCACGGCTTGTCCAGCTGCCAGCTGCTCTCTGCAGGGTCTTACCGCACAGCCTGTTGGCAGAGTAGGATTTGCAAAAGGAAAGATGGATTGGCAAAACTATCACCCAGGCTTGATTTTTATGGTTTTCAAAATCAGCACCAATAAGGAAAGAGCTCGTCCACATGACCAAACTTGTAATTTGTATATAAATAATGGACAGGCTGGACCTTCACTCCAGCAGTCTATTTAAAAAGCATTCTAGTGTGGAATTTTAAATCCAAAAATATTTTTTCAGTCAGTTTGTCCACTATTCCTTTTCAGCTTTCGTACAGCATCAATATCACGATCAAAATATTTAAATTATAGAAACTTATAGCTGTCCATGCAAATGAATCGAGTCCAGTAAATAAATGTGGGAAATGAATGCGCTGCTCTGTTCACACATAGTGTTGTTTCTTTGCCAGGTGCAGGGTCATTGAAGGAGTTGTCAATAATTCTCAGAACACAGACTAGTTATTTCCCAACATCTGGTGCATATGTTAATCCAAAAAAAAAACAAGGGTTGCTACAAACTCCACCAACAATTTTATTGACTAGTTTCTGTAACCTGTCAACACCATTTAAAGGCAGTCATATATCTGGTTAATCAAACTCCCCAATGTTGGTAATTAAACAGCAATTAAACACCCTGTATCATCACCTCACTAAATTAGTCATTAACACAAGCCATCGAGCCAAAAATCCAGCAACCAGCCAATATGTTGTTACAGTTCTTTTTCATATCATTGTAATTCTACAAGACAAAAATACAGTCCAAAAACCAGAAGTTTAATTTGGGTTCACTGTACCTCTCCTATCTCTTCTACTGGAGTTCAGAGGAGGCGGAGCAGCGTCGAGTCGGGAGGCCGACAAAAGGCCCATTAGTCGGGGAGCGGGAGTTCGGAGGAGGCAGAGCAGCGTCGAGTCGGGAGACCGACAAAACGCCCATCAGTCGGGGAGCGGGAGTTCGGAGAGGCGGAGCAGCGTCGAGTCGGGAGGCCAACAAAAGGCCCATTAGTCGGGGAGCGGGAGTTCGGAGAGGCGGAGCAGCGTCGAGTCGGGAGGCCGACAAAAGGCCCATTAGTCGGGGAGCGGGAGTTCGGAGAAGCGGAACAGCGTCGAGTCGGGAGGCCGACAAAACGCCCATCAGTCGGGGAGCGGGAGTTCGGAGAGGCGGAGCAGCGTCAAGTCGGGAGGCCAACAAAAGGCCCATTAGTCGGGAGCGGGAGTTCGGAGAGGCGGAGCAGCGTCGAGTCGGGAGGCCGACAAAAGGCCCATTAGTCGGGGAGCGGGAGTTCGGAGAGGCGGAGCAGCGTAGAGTCGGGAGGCCGACAAAAGGCCAGCTGGTGCAGCCGCAGGGAGAGAAAACAAAAAAGTAGAAAGAAATCGAAAGGTGACGTCACAGCCAAGGGGGTAAGTGATTGGCGAGTAGTTTTTCTTTTTCTTTATCAGTAAGTAACCTTTCAGCATTATTGTTGCCAAATTAAGTTAATCTAAGGGTTAAGTCATGGCAGGAGAGCTTGGACATGTGTTATGCTCCTCTTGTGCTATGAGGGAAGGCAGGGACGCTTCCAGTCTCCCTGACGACTACATTTGCGGGAAGTGCATCCGCCTGCACCACCTGTCAGACCACATTGCGGCACTGGAGCTGCGGGTAGATTTACTCTGGAGCATCCACGATGCTGAAGATGTCGTGAATAGCACGTTTAGTGAGTTGGTCACACAGCAGGTAAAGTGTACACAGCCAGATAGGGGATGGGTGACCAACAGGAAGAGCAGTGGAAGGAAGGGGTCCCCTGCGGTCAGCCCCCTGCAAAACAGATACACCGCTTTGGGCACTGTTGAGGGGGATGACTCATCAGGGGAGAGCAGCAGCAGCCAAGTTCATTGCACCGTGGGTGGCTCTGCTGCACAGGAGGGCAGGATAAAGAGTGGGAGAGCTATAGTGATAGGGGATTCTATTGTAAGGGGAGTAGACAGACGTTTCTGCGGCCGCAACCGAGACTCCAGGATGGTATGTTGCCTCCCTGGTGCAAGGGTCAAGGATGTCTTGGAGCGGGTGCAGGACATTTTGAAGCGGGAGGGTGAACAGCCAGTTGCCGTGGTGCATATAGGTACCAATGATATAGGTAAAAAACGGGATGAGGTCCTACAAGATGAATTTAGGGAGCTAGGAGCTGAATTAAAAAGTATGACCTCAAAAGGTAGTAATCTCAGGATTGCTACCAGTGCCACGTGCTAGTCAGAGAAGGAATCGCAGGATAGCTCAAATGAATACGTGGCTTGAGGAGTGATGCAGAAGAGAGGGATTCAAATTCCTGGGACATTGGAACCGGTTCTGGGGGAGGTGGGACCAGTACAAACCGGACAGTCTACACCTGGGCAGGACCGGAACCAATGTCCTAGGGGGAGTGTTTGCTAGTGCTGTTGGGGAGGAGTTAAACTAATATGGCAGGGGGATGAGAACCTACGCAGGGAGACAGAGGGAAGTACAATGGGGGCAGAAGCAAAAGATAGAAAGAAGAAAAGTAAAAGTGGAGGGCAGAGAAACCCAAGGCAAAAAGCAAAAAGGGCCACATTACAGCAAAATTCTAATAGAGCAAAGGATGTTAAAAAGACAAGCCTGACGTTCTGTGCCTCAATGCGAGGAGTATTCGGAATAAGGTAGATGAATTAACTGCGCAGATAGCAGTTAACGGATATGATGTAATTGGCATCACGGAGACATGGCTCCAGGATGAACAAGGCTGGGAACTCAACATCCAGGGGTATTCAAAATTTAGGAAGGATAGACAGAAAGGAAAAGGAGGTGGAGTGGCATTGCTGGTTAAAGAGGAAATTATAATGCAATAGTAAGGTAGGACATTAGCTTGGATGACGTGGAATCTGTATGGGTGGAGCTGCGGAATAAAAAAGGGCAGAAAACGTTAGTGGGAGTTGTGTACAGACCAGCAAACAGTTGTAGTGAGGTTGGGGACAGCATCAAACAAGAAATTAGGGATGCATGCAATAAAGGTACAGCAGTTATCATGGGCGACTTTAATCTACATATAGATTGGGCTAACCAAAATAGTAGCAATGCAGTGGAGGAAGATTTTCTGGAGTCTATTAGGGATGGTTTTCTCGACCAATATGTCGAGGAACCAACTAGAGGGCTGGCCATCCTAGACTGGGTGATGTGGAATGGGAAAGGACTAATTAACAATCTTGTTGTGCGAGGCCCCTTGGGGAAGAGTGACCACAATATGGTAGAATTCTTTATTAAGATGGAGAGTGACACAGTTAATTCAGAGACTAGGGTCGTGAACTTAAGGAAAGTTAACTTCGATGGTATGAGACGTGAATTGGCTAGAATAGACTGGCGAGTGATACTTAAAGGGTTGAAGATGGATAGGCAATGGCAAACATTTAACAATCACATGGATGAACTTCAACAATTGTACATCCCTGTATGGAGTAAAAATAAAATTGGGTGGCTCAACCGTGGCTAACGAGGGAAATTAAGGATAGTGTTAAATCCAAGGAAGAGGCATATAAATTGGCCAGAAAAAGCAGCAAACCTGAGGACTGGGAGAATTTTAAAATACAGCAGAGGAGGACAAAGGGCTTAATTAGGAGGGGGAAAATAGAGTTTGAGAGGAAGCTTGCAGGGAACATAAAAACTGACTGCAAAAGCTTCTATAGGTATGTGACGAGAAAAAGATTAGTGAAAACAAACGTAGGTCCCTTGCAGTCAGATTCAGGTGAATTTATAATGGGGAACAAAGAAATGGCGGACCAGTTAAACAAATACTTTGGTTCTGTCTGCACGAAGGAAGACACAAATAAGCTTCCGGAAATATTAGAGGACTGAGGGTCTAGTGAGAAGGAGGAACTGAAGGAAATCCTTATTAGGCGGGAAATTGTGTTAGGGAAATTGATGGGATTCAATGCCGATAAATCCCCGGGGCCTGATGGTCTGCATCCCAAAGTACTTAAGGAAGTAGCCCTAGAAAAAGTGGATGCATTGGTGATCATTTTCCAACAGTCTATCGACTTTGGATCGGTTCCTATGGACTGGAGGGTAGCTAATGTAACACCACTTTTTTAAAAAAGGAGGGAGAGAGAAAACGGGTAATTATAGACTGGTTAGCCTGACATCAGTAGTGGGGAAAATGTTGGAATCAATTATTAAAGATGAAATAGCAGCACATTTGGAAAGCAGTGACAAGATCGGTCCAAGTCAGCATGAATTTATGAAAGGGAAATCCTGCTTGACAAGTCTTCTAGAATTTTTTGAGGATGTAACTAGTAGAGTGGACAAGGGAGAACCAGTGGATGTGGTGTATTTGGACTTTCAAAAGGCTCTTGACACAAGAGATTGGTGTGCAAAATTAAAGCACATGGTATTGGGGGTAATGTACTGACGTGGATAGAGAATTGGTTGGCAGATAGGAAGCAGAGAGTCAGGATAAACTAGTCCTTTTCAGAATGGCAGGTAGTGACTAGTGGGGTGCTGCAGGGCTCAGTGCTGGGACCCCAGCTATTTATAATATACATTAATGATTTGGATGAGGGAATTGAGTGTAATATCTCCAATTTTGCAGATGACACTAAGCTGGGTGGTGGTGTGAGCTGTGAGGAGGACTCTAAAAGGCTGCAGGGTGAATTGGACAGGTTAGGTGAGTGGGCAAACACGTGGCAGATGCAGTATAATGTGGATAAATGTGAGGTTATCCACTTTGGTGGCAAAAACACGAAGGCAGAATATTGTGTGAATAGTGGCAGATTAGGAAAAGGGGAGGTGCAACGAGACCAGAGTGTCATGGTACATCAGTCATTGAAAGTTAGAATGCAGGTACAGCAGGCGGTGAAGAAGGCAAATGGTATGTTGGCCTTCATAGCTAGGGGATTTGAGTATAGGAGCAGGGAGGTCTTACTGCAGTTGTACAAGGCCTTAGTGAGGCCTCACCTGGAATATTGTGTTCAGATTTGGTCTGAGGAAGGACGTTCTTGCTATTGAGGGAGTGCAGCGAAGGTTCACCAGACTGATTCCTGGGATGGCAGGACTGACATATGAGGAGAGACTGGATCGACTGGGCCTGTATTCACTGGAGTTTAGAAGGATGAGAGGGGATCTCATAGAAACATATAAAATTCTGACAGGACTGGACAGGTTAGATGCAGGAAGAATGTTCCCGATGTTGGGGAAGTCCAGAACCAGGGGACATAGTCTAAGGATAAGGGGTAAGCCATTTAGGACTGAGATGAGGAGAAGCGTCTTCACTCAGAGAGTTGTTAACCTGTGGATTTCCTTACCGCAGAGAGTTGTTGATGCCAGTTCATTGGATATATTCAAGAGGGAGTTAGATATGGCCCTTATGGCTAAAGGGATCAAGGGGTATGGAGAGAAAGCAGGAAAGGGATACTGAGGTGAATGATCAGCCATGATCTTATTGAATGGTGGTGCAGGCTCGAAGAGCTGAATGGCCTACTCCTGCACCTATTTCTTTTGTTTCTATGTTTCATAGTCTAGTCACATTTTCATGTTCTTTCCTCATATTTTTCCTTTTCAAATACATACCCAATTCCACTTTAAATGTAATAAACTTGTGGCAAAACATTCCATGTTCTAATAATCTGCGTGAAATCATTTGACGCCCCACTTTGTTCTTGATAGCCCTCGTCTTGGTTTCCTCGGTACCAATTCCCCAAACAGCAGAAACAATCTTTTACGGTTTGACTTTTCAAAACCGTTGATAATTAAAGGTCCCTCTTTAATATCCAGTTCCAGCGGAAAGGCCCCAATTTTTCAACTCTTTCATAGAATCATAGAATAGCACAGCACAGAAAGAGGTTATTTGGCCCATCGAGTCTGCGCAGGCTTTCTTTGTAAGAGGAAAACAGTAAAAGAAACCCGAAACACAAAACCTAACATAGAGCTTAGTATGTTCATCTTTGTTGCAATATGACTAGAAGTACCCCCCTCCATATTTGCCATTAATTTCATGAGCCTTAATCTTAAAAAGTTTACATATAGAACTTTATTAAACATCTTCTCAAAATCTAAATATCCAGTTGTCTCCATTCACTAATTGTTACCTGAGCAAAAAATCTCAATTGATGTGAGGTTTTATCTATTGCTTCTAAATCTTTGCTGACCTGCTCTTATGGTCTCTGCACTCTTCAGATGAACACTGATACTGCGAAGCATTCCTTCGGAATCCAGATTAGATTGGAAATAGGAACCCCAAGGAGGAGTATAAATGAAGTACAAGAAAAAAAAATCAGGGATAGTCTTGGAATATTATTTTGTCAAATTTTTTAAAAAAGAATATGAAATGTTCTCTGTTTTTCCTTTTTTCCTGAGATGTGTCCATGGTATGAACCGTAATGAGTGTAATGTAACCAAGTTTGCTGATGATACAAAGATGGGTAGGAAAGCAAATTGTGAGGAGGACACAAAAAATCTGCAAAGGGCTATAGACAGGCTAAGTGAGTGGGAAAAAAGTTGGCTGATGGAGAATAGTGTGGGAAAATGTGAGGTTATCCACTTTGGCAGAAGGAATAGAAAAGCAAATTTTTTTTTTAAAATGGAGAACAATTGCAAAGTGCTGCAGTGCAGAGGGACCTGGGGGTCCTTGTGCATGAAACACAAAAAGTTAGTATGCAGGTACAGCAAGTAATCAGGAAGGGAAATGGAATGTTGTCCATTATTGCAAGGGAGATGGAGTATAAAAGCAGAGAAGTCCTGTTACAACTGTACAGGGAATTGGTGAGGCCGCACCTGGAGTACTGTGTACAGTTTTGGTCTCTTTATTTAAGGAGCGATATACTTGCATTGGAGGCAGTTCAGAGAGGGTTCACTAGGTTGATTCCGGAGATGACGGGGTTGACTTATGAAGGTAGGTTGAGTAGGTTGGGCCTATACTCACTGGAGTTCAGAAGAATGAGAGGTGATCTTATCGAAACATATAAGATAATGACAAGGTGGATGCAGTGAGGATATTTCCACTCATAGGGGAAACTAGAACTAGGGGACATAGTCTCAGAATAAGGGGCCGCCCATTTAAAACTGAGTTGGAGGAGGAATTTCTCTGAGGGTTGTAAATCTGTGAAATTCTCTGCCTGAGAGAGCTGGGGAGGCTGGGTCATTGAATATATTTAAGGCGGAGATAGACAGATTTTTAAGCAATAAGGGAATAAAGGGAAGTGGAGCTGAATCCATGATCAGATCAGCCATGATCTTATTAAATGGCAGAGCAGGCTCAAGGGGCCAAATGGCCTACTCCTGCTTCTTATTATGTTTCTTACCATTACCAAATTCCGCACTATCAACATCCTGGGGTCACCATTGACCAGAAACATAACTGGACCAGCCACATAAATATTGGGATAACAAGAGCAGGTCAGAGGCTGGGTATTCTGTGGCGAGTGTCTCACCTCCTGATTCCCCAAAGCCTTTCCACCATCTACAAGGCACAAGTCAGGAGTGTGATGGAATACTCTCCACTTCCCTGGATTAGTGCAGCTCCAACAATACTCAAGAAGTTTGACGCCATCCAGGACAAAGCAGCTCACTTGATTGGCACGCCATCCACCACACTTGACATTCACTCCGAGCACCACTAGTGCACCTTGGCTGCAGTGTGTACCATCTATAAGATACACCAGTAATGCGCTACGGTTTCTTCGGCAGCACCTCTCAAACTCGCAACCTCTACCACCTAGAAGGACAAGGGCAGTAGGTGCATGGGAGCACCATCACCTGCAAGTTCTCCTCCAAGTTACACACCATCATGACTTGGCCGTTCCTTCGTCGTCGCTGGGTCACAATCCTGGAACTCCCTCCCTGATAGCACTGTGGGAGTACCTTCACCACAAAGACTGCAGCGGATCAAGACGGCAGTTCACCACCACCTTCTCAATAGACAATAAATAAATCCCGATAAGCAATAAATGCTGGTCTTGCCAGCGATGCCAACATCCTGGAACGAAGTTAAAAAAAAAAATTTACCTGGTATTTGTTTGGAACTAGCATTTGTGCACCGATTTAAATCTGTAAAATAGATGCAGAAATTAGTACAAAGTTTGCATCAGTTTGTCTGTCCCATTTCCTCTCCCGCATCATGATTTATTGCTCCACAGAAAGTGCTCATCCTTGCTGGGTGTCTTTCATATGGAGTGACAATGTTCCTAGCTTTTTAATAGAATTTATGATTCAAGCAGCCTGAATTAGCTTCTGTTAATTCTTTTCTCAGTCCAATTGCTTCTGATGGGATGCCTCCCAGTGTTATACAGGGAGATGAATGAAATTTACTCAACTGTGGCAAATTATTTCACATAGTAATTTTGGCTAAGAGTAGCCTAGTATAAAAAATGCGAGAGTGTGATTTCTGAGTAATTTTGGCCAGTCCAGTTTCTCGGATGAAAAACAGGTCTCCCAGACAGAGCACAGTTGGTACATGAATCTGATTAATGGTTCCATAACAATTATAACAAAGGTTGAAATTTCACAGAATGCGACAAATTAATTGGCCACAAGGCATCCTATTTTCCATATTATGGAACCGTAGGATAAAGGACTGAACACGTACAATCCTTCAATCCCCTTGTTTTGCTTGACAGAACATTGATGTACATTTCCTTACTTTAGAAATTGAACAGAAACTTCCTCACCTGTCTCTTAATAACTGACCCAGACAGACATGAGATTCCCAGGTTTGATCACCGATCTGTGCAGGTTAGGTGACCTCAGCTGAGGCAGCTATAGAGAAAAATCAGTCCAAGAACTACTTCTGATTGTGATAGAGACACTTGTTACAAATGCACTTGTGACGGTCTCAGCTGCGATATCCATTGTGGACACTCACTGTCCAGGCTCACGCATGAAACATAGAAACATAGAAAATAGGTGCAGGAGTAGGCCATTTGGCCCTTCGAGCCTACACCACCATTCAATAAGATCATGGCTGATCATTCCCTCAGTATCCCTTTCCTGCTTTCTCTCCATACGCCATGATCCCTTTAGCCGTAAGGGCCATATCTAACTCCCTCTTGAATATATCCAATGAACTGGCATCAACAACTCTCTGCGGTAGGGAATTCCACAGGTTAACTCTGAGTGAAGAAGTTTCTCCTCATCTCAGTCCTAAATGGCCAACCCCTTATCCTAAGACTGTGTCCCATGGTTCTGGACTTCCCCATCATCGGGAAGATTCTTCCCGCATCTAACCTGTCCAGCCCCGTCAGAATCATTTCAGTTTTTATGAGATCCCCTCTCATCCTTCTAAACTCCAGTATATAAAGGACCAGTTGATCCAGTCTCTCCTCATATGTCAGTCACGCCATCCCGGGAATCAGTCTGGTGAACCTTCGCTGCAATCCCTCAACAGCAAGAACGTCCTTCCTCAGATTAGGAGACCAAAACTGAACACAATATTCCAGGTGAGGCCTCACCAAGGCCCTGTACAACTGCAGTAAGACCTCCCTGCTCCTATACTCAAATCCCCTCGCTATGAAGGCCTGCAAGCCATTTGCCTTCTTCACCGCCTGCTGCACCTGCATGCCAACTTTCAATGATTGATGAACCATGACACCCAGGTCTCGTTGCACCTCCCCTTTTCCTAATCTGCCGCCATTCAGATAATATTCTGCCTTTATGTTTTTGCCACCAAAGTGGATAACCTCACATTTATCCAAATTATACTGCATTTGCCATGCTTTTGCCCACTCACCTAACCTGTCCAATTCACCCTGCAGCCTCTTAGCGTCCTCCTCACAGCTCACACTGCCACCCAGTTTAGTGTTATCTGCAAACATGGAGATATTACACTCAATTCCTTCATCTAAATCATTAATGTATATTGTAAAGAGCTGGGGTCCCAGCACGGAGCCCTGCGGTACTCCACTAGTCACTGCCTGCCATTCTGAAAAGGACCCGTTTATCCCGACTCTCTGCTTCCTGTCTGCCAATCAGTTCTCTATCCATGTCAGTACATTACCCCCAATACCATGTGCTTTGATTTTGCACACCAATCTCGTGTGGGACCTTGTCAAAAGCCTTTTGAAAGTCCAAATACACCACATCCACTGGCTCCCCTTGTCCACTCTACTAGTTACATCCTCAAAAAATTCCAGAAGATTCCCCAAGCATGATTTTCCTTTCATAAATCCTTGCTGACTTGGACCGATCCTGTCATTGCTTTCCAAATGTGCTGCTATTTCATCTTTAATAATTGATTCCAACATTTTCCCCACCACTGATGTCAGGCTAACTGGTCTATAATTACCCGTTTTCTCTCTCCCTCCTTTTTTAAAACAGTGGTGTTACATTAGCTACCCTCCAATCCATAGGAGG
Organism: Pristiophorus japonicus; assembly: GCF_044704955.1. NCBI lineage: Eukaryota > Metazoa > Chordata > Chondrichthyes > Pristiophoridae > Pristiophorus > Pristiophorus japonicus. The sequence goes on along the minus strand of NC_091987.1, from coordinate 120,112,256 downwards.
TGATCCAGAGTCGATAGACTGTTGGAAAATGATCACCAATGCATCCACTATTTCCATGGCTACTTCCTTAAGTACTCGGATGCAGACCATCAGGCCCCGGGGATTTATCGGCCATTAATCCCATCAATTTCCCTAACACAATTTCCCGCTTTATAAGGATATCCTTCAGTTCCTCCTTCTCACTAGATCCTCGGTTCCCTAGTATTTCCGGAAGGTTATTTGTGTCTTCCTTCGTGAAGACAGAACCAAAGTATTTGTTTAACTGGTCTGCCATTTCTTTGTTCCCCATTATAAATTCATCTGAATCTGACTGCAACGTACCCAAGAGCACATAACACCCATGGAAATGTCGCCCAGTAAAGAGGGAAGAGAATATGGGCTGTAAAAGGAGAGGAAAAAATAGAGCAGAGAGATGATTCCCCCAATTGCTCGGCGAATTCAGCCAGGGATTTGAGCCGTAGAGCCATATTAGAAAGATTCCAAGTTCAATCCCTGGTATGTGTGGAGTTAGTTGATCTTAGCCAAGTTAGTACAATTGCTTTGATGTCCCTTAACTAAGAAAAGAAAAAGGGGAGAAAGGCCAGGGTGATGTATGCCCCCTCAGCCCAGTGCCAAAGAATTGTATCCAGGTCAAAGTTGGGGGCTGGGGTGACTTTTGGATAGATACACAAAAGAGTAAATCTATTATAAGGTTTTATTCCAACATATTTCTTTGGGGCATATTTTTGGGCAGAGCAAAGGGAACTTAATTTGTAACTGCATCACACAATACCTTGTGCTTGCAAGTAAGGTTAAAGGCTCAAAGTTGAAAAGCGTTCTTGTTTCAACCACCATCACCCGCAACCCGAGAGCTCAAAATCAAACCCCCTCCCTACCCCCAAAAAATAAAATTGTTCGAATTCAACAAAACTAACTGAAGTTAATCTTTGGGCCATTATTGTAAATTAGTATGATTCATTTGATGCTGCTTGGTTTTGTTTTGAACTGGTAACATACGAAAGTATGGTCTGAATGTTGCTGTGAGAATCTTGCATTGAGTTTGACAAATTCAAGACTGGCTTTTGTTTTTATATCTATTTGCTCAGAACTAAGTCACAAAAATCACCAGCAATTTGACATCATGTGTGTGCTGAGAAATATCTGAAACTCACATAATCTTTTATAATTCTGTGACTGAAAGTTATAACTTTCTGCTTGGTTCTTTCCTGATCCGTAAAATACAAAGCCAACTGTTTTATTCCAGTCAGATTCTATGAAAAATGCCACATATACTTTTATTCTGACGTTAAATACCCAAATCTATTGAGTTTAAAAAAAAAAGTGAGGAGAGGAGATAATGTTGGGAAATAAGTATTGATGCACTTCCTTATTAATTTGTGTTTTTTTTTTAAAGAGGGAGTGGGGAGAAAGCGAAGAAAGACTTGACTTTAAAAAAAATGTAACACAATATATCCTATTCATTTTTAAAAGTGAATTTTGTCTCAATGTCTCCCAACATGGAGTTTTTGCAATTGGGAGCATGGGTCACGAAATTGCCTGTGGAGGTCAGTGTGCCCAATTTGTGGTGCTCCGAAATGTTCAAACCGGCCACACTACTGGTTACAAATACTATGCAATCACAAGGAAATTGGTCCCATGCAGAAGCTCAACCTTTGGCCGCTCATTCTCTCATTCTTTTTGTATTCCTCAGTGATTTCTCAACAACATACAATTTTGGACTCTGGATCATATCGACAAAATAAACCATTTACCCCTCACTATAGAATCGCCCATAATCACTTGTCTATTTTAACTACGTGTACTGTTTCTCCCTTAGCCCACACCCCCACGCGAGTCTAACCAGCTCCCCCTTGACTAACAAGAGAAACCCGCACAATTGACATTGCACAAATACACCGAGACAATTTCCAATGTTTGTACCTGGTTTGTCATTGAAGAAGTGCAATTCTGATTGCTGGAGGTTACTTGCAGGTAATTTAGCAGGCATTGGTTCAGCTACAGTATTCTCCTGTTTAAAAAAATACATGGTAATATCCATTACTTTCTTGATAAAGTTCTACAATATAGTGCACGACTCCTTACATTGCTACCAGAAATATACCATCCAATTTCGAAGTCGGAACTGGAATTGTTTTCATGGTGAAAGGAAGAATTTCAAGGGCGATCATCATTTAGCCTAGTTTTCCAAAATTGTTCAGAAGTGTGCAACACAGAGGTCAGCACAAACAATGCTCCTCCAGTACTCATAACAGGGAAAAAAATGGTCAATCAAGTTTATAAAAGAAAAAACTGCATTTATATTGCACCGGCCTTATATCTCAGACATCTCAAAGCAATTCACATATAATTAATTATCTTAAAAGCAAACATGGCAAAGCAGCAAGTTCCTGTAAATAACAAACATATAATTTGTTTTTAGTGGTAATTGGTGAGCAAGGAATGCTGTGCAAGGTGCCTGGAAAACACCCTGTTCTTCTGCACACGATGGGAGTTTTCCTGTGCACATTTGCTGATTAGGATACAGTGAATTCTAGACGGGTATTTGCATACGATATCACCACCGCTTAGGTATGTTAGAAGGTGGTGTGTCAACCGCAACAATCTATTACTAGATTGTTTTGCACCATTTTACACAAACTTGGTTTATGAACATACTACTATGTTATGAAAAGAGTGAAACATGAGCTCTATTACAATTTGTAAAGAAATATGCTGCAGTTATACTGTGGATGGTAGTGAAATCTCAGTGAAGATTTTGGAGTGATGTTGGTAGACAGCACAAAATTATAGCACCTGTGTGTTTCTGTTGTGGTGGAGTTAAAGACCGTGACCCCTGGAGTCTTCCACATAGTGCACAATGGGGCAGAAATTCCGGCCTCCCGGGTCCGTACTGACTCAGGAAGGCATCGCAAAAGCCGATTTTCAGCGCACAATGCACATGCGCTGAAAGCTGGCTTTTCCAGTCCGTCAAGCTGGAGCTTACAGATCTTCTGTATCTCGGCAGCCAGGACATTTGCATGGGCAAGATTGCAGTATTTACCCATATCTTGTCCAGCAAATGTCCTGAAAACATTGTGCCTGATAAAAGCAGGCGCATGGCCTACTTTTACAGGTGCAAAAGTTTTAAAATACACAAAAAACATTTTAAAATGAAATTATAAAAACACATTTTCTTGTTAAAAACCCTCCCCACTACGGTAAGTTTATTTTAAACCATAATTTTAAAAACTTTTTTTTTTTTTAAAACAATCGGAAAAATATATTTTTTATAATACATAAACAACTTTAATTTAAATTAATAAAAACATGGTGTATTTTTTCTATTTTTTATTATTAGTTGTGTGTTTGTGGGGGCGGGGAGGGGTTCTCATTCATAATAATGGGAACTCCAACTTACGGAGTTCCCATTATTATGAATGAACATACTTTACCTTGATTGGCTGCCCAGAGTCATGTGACTGCAGCTCCAGCCTTGCGCACGTCATGCGCAGTCAGTGGAGGCCTCAGGACCGGGAACTCACGTGGGCGCAGCAGCTTCAGGTAAGTGTGCATCTTTTTAACAAGTTTTTTTTACCCGATCGCCTGCGGGAAGCAGCCGGCCGGGATTTCTGGGCCATTAATTAATTATACACCGCAGTGCTTTCAAGGCCGGTGAGTCAGATGACTATGCCAAATTCAACTGAGACCTTTGTATCCAGTACTCACTATTTAAAGTGCAATTCTGGTACCTTTAAGTGTAATATTTGTAAAGACACCTCTGGTTTTTTTCCCAAATGCTTACAAACATTCATGGGCCCAAATGACAAACATTTTTTCTTAAACTACCAATTCCTTCCCTCCGGAATGTGGCAACTCCTTGCTGGGGTGATGTTCCACCGGTCCCCTCTGGCACAGCATTCACCTAGCCATTGTTCATCTTGACAGTGGGCCATTCAACCAGAGAGGCACTAGAACCAAGCCCAATCAAACCCTGGCCTATCTGCCCATCTCTAAAACAAAGGCACTGAGGACAATTGTAGTGCACCTGCCTCGGCTCCAAATGAGATCAGCTACTTCACAGCAGAGATCAGGCATCAAACCTGGGACCTTGCGGGCCTATATATTTCACTGAGCCAACGGGGAACGCTCTACATGTGTTTTTAAGCTTGCAGTTCACTTCATGAGTCAGCCAGGGCAAACTTAGTGTCAAAACGATTCAGAGTCTTGGAGCTGGAGGGAGCTGTTTTTGTAGTTTCCCATTGTTTAAGAAAGGGCATATCAAGGGAAAGGGTCAGGGTGCAAATAAAAAAGTTGTTCTGCTTTTCAACTTTCACTTTCATGTATATCTTGTACAAGCATGCCACAGAGCAAAGCTGTTCGATGGAGACATTTGGCATGGAAGAAATGAAAACACTTGTCAAGACAGCAAAGCATCATTGTGCTTGTACAATTACCACAAGTGTGATGGATTGTCATGCTCTCTTGGAGGTTAAAAGGTCTTAGATCTTAGATTAGATCTTCAGAAGGAAAGCGAGGAAACAATGCAACTGTTGTTCAAGAACTTTAAACATGGAAATGCTGTATTGAAGTTAATTTTTCAAAACCTAAAACTCAACCCAAACAAAGTTTCCAATAAGGAAATCTAAACTACATTTAAAGTAGATAGAAAAAAGTGATTTTAATTCTGATTGACTGAAGAGTGCACAAGTAGAACAGAGAGGGCAAAGAATGTTATTCAACTTGGTGTTGGGATGTCACTCAAGAGTATCTCAGCCTGTCTGCAAGTAGATGATAAGGAACATAGGGCTAGAAATTCAGTGCATTTGTGCCTCCAGTTTGTGCCCCCGGAGCGCTAAAGCCTTTCTGACCAGGCGTGGCACTGACATCGACTCCCGCCATATTGGGTGGGAGTTCAGCAGCGCAACTATGGTGTTGAGTTCCGATCTCCTGCGCTTGGGAGATCATGACGTCATCGCCCTGCGCATTGCCCCAGACCCAATATTCACTTTCGCCCCCAGCAGCAGCGCCGGGCAAAAACACCGGCAGCTGCAGGAAGCGTGGATCAGGCAGCCGGCTGCCAACAACTTATCTTTGTTGATGCTGTTCTCTTCACGGGTTCTTGCCCGCGATCAGTTGCATGGGTTCGCCGTTCCCTTGCTGGTCCAGGTAGATCCGTTTTAAATTGCAGAGCCTGCAATTAGGGAGGGAAGGGCCCGTTGTACGCGGCAGCGCTGCACGGCCCAGTGTGCAGCATTGCTGAGGTTTCCACCCCACACGCGGCCTTTAGCGCTCCAAGAAGGAAGTGGTAAACTTGATTTAGAGCACTAAAGCCAATTTTAGGAAAACAGGGAAATATTAGCGCCTGCCACTAAATTACCCGTCTTTCAAAAGTTACTGCCCTCAAACGGGGCAATAATGAATTTCTCCCCCATACACATGAAACTGCAACCTCAATCAGATTGGTATCTCTCAAGGTACATCTTTGAAAATGCCATTGATCTAAATCTTGTATTGTTAGCCTGTCAGAGTACAGGAGAGCTCTCGATGTGAATAGGCTAGGTACTCAGTCTAGCAACATTTTAATATTTTCAACATGAAATAAACAAAGAAATTATGTTTGGTGAATGGTTTAGTATAATGTTTGGATATAACTCGAGAATAATTAAAGATTCTGGTTTTAAATCAAAGAGCAGTAGTAATACAACAGAATGAACATTCCCGAATTAAAAAAAAAATACCAGGAAAAAGTAAACAGAAAATAATACTTCTACTGCTTACAAATAAAGAACCTTTGAAATAAAATTCCATTCTTCTTTGAGAAACTTCAGCTTCCTGTATGTTTAGATGCTCATTAGGTAGGTTGTGCAGGGCTTGGTGTGCAATTTATGGAACGAGCATTTAGATTGCAGCCGAGAGCGTGGATGGTGGAATTGCTTGCAATCTGGGGCCGGCTGATTTAGCACTTTAGTTGCACAATTCTGGTTTGCAAGTTTTTGTTCTACTACTAAACTTTCCTTAACAAGGAGAACTTGTGGTCAGTCAACAAAGAATCCCACAACAATGGGGCTGCAGTCCACAGTAATCAGGCATTTTACAAGGGAGAGGGAGGAACAATAAGAGAGTCTGTGCAGAAAGGCAATGGTTGTATATAGTGTTACCTTTCAGAGGGTGTGGGAATTCCCAGCTTAGGTTTGTGCCATGTTTGATAGGTCCTCAAGAAATCTGAGCACAAGGGAAGATACATGGAAGGCCAAGGCCAACTATAGCTTGAACAAACCAACTCAATACAGAGTGAGCCCATGCGGTTCCTAGCCTGGTTCATCATCTTTCAGCAGAATGGAAATTCAAGTGTTAAATATAGGAGCAACACAGCATAACACTGAACCCGACAACTCAACATTTAATACATGCATACTAAGAACAAGAACTGACAAACAACTTTAAAAAAACTCAACTCAAAAATGGCATCGACTATAAGTCAATGACCTGCCAAAACAAATAATCATACTGAAAGTAGCAAGACGTGGGCTGGTCATTTAAATGTTATGATGAGGCAGCATGCCTCAGAATTAACGACCATATTAAATTAAACCCTGGCCGGTTGGGTTTCCCGGGCCTTGGGAAACCTGTCAGCCAAAGACAGGCGAGAACTGCTGGATCCAGGAGGCAAGTGCCTGTCCACTTAACTGCTGAATCCAGTTTACCTGCTACACCCATCCCCTGCTGTCGGACAACCCCTGACCATTCCGATCTACACCACCCCCCCCCGCGCAATCCTCTCCACTCCGTCCCTACAATCCGCCCCCCCCAACCGCCAAGGTCTCTGATCTAACCCTACGGTCCCTCCAATCTCTCTCCACCTCCTACCTTCCAATCTTCCTGAGGCCCTTCCAATCGCCCCCACCCCCCACCCGCCATCTCTGAGCTAACATCCAGCCCAAGGCTCTGCCACTTGCTCAATGCAAACTGTAGACAGCCAACTGACTGGTTTGGTATACATTACTGGGGCCATAAATATAAGGTAGTCACTAAAAATCCAACAAGGAATTCAGAAGAAACTTCTTTACCTAGAGAGTGGTTAGAATGTGGAACTTGCTATCACAGAGAGAAGCTGAGGCAAATAGCATACATTTATGGGGAAGTTAGATAAACACATGAGGGAGGAAGGACTAGAAGGAAATAGGGTTAGATTAAGTCATCTGGAAGGAAGCTCGTGTGGAGCATCAACACCGACGCAGACCAATTGGGCTAAATGGCCTGTTTCTGTGCTGTTAATTCTATGTAATTAAAGGTGGTGATTTGGACTGATCTGGTGGTGTGAAGGTCTGATGCATTAGTGGCTTTCATGCCTATGGGAAGAACCACCTCTGTGGTACAAGTTGCCTTTAGGTCTGCCTCCCAGAGATTGTAAACCTTTATGATAGCCAACCTTGTGAAGTGGAGGAATTCTTTGATTAGCCCTGGAACGACTGTCTGGACCAGTAAATGCAGGTTCCGTGGTAAGGACCATATTTAATGAGTGAGAAATAGTTTTGTGTCTTCCTGAAAACACTCTTCATCCTAGAAATCTAAGGCAGTTATTGGAATACCCCCCCTAAAAATTTTCCATCAGCAACAAGTGAAACAACAGCTGAAAACAAGATTGCTGTAAGGAGCAGGTGGAAATAAAAGTCTTGCAATGCAAAAAAATTGATCTAAAGCATGAAAATGAATACACCAATAAAATGCAGAAAGGGCAAATTAAGACAAAAATTTAAAAAGTGACATCTTTAAGAAATGTACTCTGAATGGCTGGGCCATCTACACACTGCAGCACCTGTTTCAAATGGATGAGCAGAGCTGTCAAAAGAAAGCTGGAAGATGCAACATGAAAATCATTTAAATAAATCGTCAATGTATAATGAGGCGTAGCCTCCAAAAAGCAGTCTCCTTGCTGCACAATGCAGTCTACCATTCATTAGGCACAGTAACCCGACTTCCAGATTCCAGAGAGTCCCTGCAAATTCATTAGTCGCTCTGCCACGCTATTGTAAAGGCAAAAAGGCAACACAGCAAATATTTGGGCCTGAAATAGTTTCCACTTCTCTCTAAACCGCTTCGGTTGTGGAGGTCAACTACCAATATACTTTTCAATCTCTGCTGGTGGATTGCGCGGAAGTTACTTTCTTTCTTTCATAATTACACGTAAACTATTATAACTGCCATTTTACTGCATTCTTTGTTTTACCTGCCTTGACTAATTACCTTCAATTTTTCCACACAGTAACAACCTTCTTATAACTAATGTGCTTACAATATGTCATTTTTCTGATCATAAATCAGTCTCATCATTTTTCTCTTTTGTCAGTTCAAGAACCCTCTCATTTGTTTTCTTCTTGTCTGGCTAATTGGCAACACATGTCTGTAACACCATAGTTCAAAATGCCACCAGTCTTCTTTCATCAGTTTTAAGATGGAGCTTTCCAATCACTACACTGTTGACTAACATTCATGTATTCTGCTTTGTTTCAACAGCAACTTACATTTATATAGCGCCTTTAACATTCTAAAATTGTCCCGTGGCGCTTCGCAGGAGCTTTATCAAACAAAATTTGTCACTGAGCCATATGAGGAGATATTAGGAAAGGTGACCAAAAGCTTGGTCAAATAGGTAGGTTTTAAGCAGTGCCTTAAAAGGAGAGAGGTAGAGAGGCGGAGAGATTTGGGGAAGGATTTCCAGAGTTTAGGGCCTAGGCGGCTGAAGGCATGGCCACCAATGGTAGAGAGATGAAAATCGGGGATGTGCAAGAGGCCAGAAGTGAAGGAGCGCAGAGTTCTCGGAGGGTTGTAGGGCTGGAGGAGGTTAGAGATAGGAAGAAGAAGCCATGGAGGGATTTGAAAACATTGATGAGAATTTTAAAATTGAGATGTTTCACCAGCTTCATTTGTGGTTCCATAGACACAGTATTGAATTGTGAAATTACTTTTTTTTTTGCAAATGTTAACCACAATTTAACTTCTTTAGCACTTCAAATTCCGAGGCGATCAAACTGCCCTGGAGAACATTTTGCCCATTTTCTCTATAATTACATTGTTTACTCTGACAATTCTTTTTGATCTCCATTCTAAAATCCACTGATGTGTACCCCAAAAGAATAAGTTCACACATGTAAATTCCATTTTGTACAACTGAATTTCTCTTCTGCTTACGTTACAGTGGTGACTGCAAAGTAATTTATTGTACATGATATGCCTGGGATGTTTGAAAGCCACAAGATGGTATGCAAATGAAAGTTCTTTCTTTCATAATTACACATGTAAACCATTATAATTATATAATAATAAAAATGATAATTATAACTGCAAAAATGTATTTCTAAATAAAATCATAAACTTGACAAAATATTCATCATATGCAAAATGTATGAGCACCAACAGAAACTAAACGTTTACTCAGACATTGGCCGTTTAATTTATTGTCAGTGTACAATTCAGACTTGAAACCACGGCCAGTGGAAATGGTCTGTTTCCCGCAAGCTACTTTGCCAATACAGCCCATTTCTCTCACTCTCTCTCGACTGAAAAGCAAGCTAGTTGACCCTGCAACTTACATCTCCACAGTGACTCACAACAGTCAGTCTCTGAGCTTGGGAGTATTTTTCACGAAGAGAAACATAGAAACATGGAGCTTTGATGAATGATTCTATCATTAGATACCCGAAAGCTATGTGTGAGCAGACTCAACAGTCGGATAAATCAGATCATAGGGTCCTTTGGTTTGTAAGTAATTTCCCAAGGTAGAATATACAGCTGGTGCAACAGAAACACAACATTTTCTCCCTCCTCTGCAACCAATTTTTTTTTTGCTTCTTTAGGTTCCCACCACCGAAGAATGACTGTGCATAGTGATGGACAGCATCTCGTGCTCACTCGAAGCGCATAATTGTGAACCATGGACGGAAGGAGGTTGACTAACAGTTGAATGTTAACATACAGCTGTGGCTCAGTGGGTAGCACTCTCGTCTGAGTCAGAAGGTTGTGGGTTCAAGTCCCATTCCAGAGACTTGATCACAAGGTCTAGGCTAATACTCCAGTGCAGTATTGAGGGAGTGCTGCACTGTCTGAGGTGTTGTCTTTCAGATGAGACATTAAACCGAAGCCCTGTCTGCCCCCTCAGGTGGACATAAAAGATCCCATAGGGGTCCAGCAGCTGCTGTTCCATGCCTTCAGTGTAGCAATATTTAAATGGAATGTTTTATCACTTGACTTCAACCCCAAGCTCATACAGCTGATTTTAAAATCATAGGCAGCCTAGCAGGATGGATGCAGGAAGAGAAGATTGAAAAATCAGTGGGAATCAGGACAGAGGTAAGGAGGGAGAGATGCTATTTATAAAGCAAAGCTGATACAGACAACATGGCAATTACTATTCTGGTGGACAGAAGCTTTATTAATATTGACCCACATCTTATTACAAGAGTCTTTTTTTTGGGGGGAGGAGGGGGAGGAAAGAGGCATGGAGATTAGAATCTTGTGTTTCCATCGCACTTCCGGCAAAGTTACAGCGGTGAAGCAGGATCAACTCTGAGGAAATTCCCAGCCAGTATTTCCCTGCAGTGACACACGTCATGGCTTCATCCTATACCACTCTTCACCCAGGAAATGTTGCCCAGAGGATGCTTCCTCCAGTTTTCTATCTCTCCGCCTGGGAGGCAAAGAGCAGGAAAATGATGGAGAGAGAAAAGACCTGCCTCTTCAAGATCAGGAATCTGATATGTAGTGAATCTGCATCCTACCTTTCAGTAGCATTGATTGCTGAACCAACAAGATGCTTTGCCACCAAACTAACCTTTTAATAAAAAATGTCTCACTGTGGGTTTTAAACAAAGCAATATCACATGTACATATAACAAGACAATTAACATGTATTGCACCAATATTTGCATTAATCATGAACTGGATTTAATATATATTTAGCTCAGGGGCAGGATAATTTTCAGAGGTATGCTCATTTCTTTTCAAAGAAATACAAGCTCAAGTCTAGATCTTTAAAAAAAAAACAAAGAACATATCCTTTCTGAATAAACCTGATGGATTATAAAATATTACTGCACTGCACATCGTTTAGAAACCCCAAACCTGTGATATGGCTAGAAATAGTTAATACTGTACAAAGCAGTAAGCTTTTTGCCTCTGGTGTCAGCTAACTTTTTAAGTTTGTGGAGGCACGGTCATTTCAGTTCATCTTTGATCAGAAGAAATACCTTAGTCTCCATGAACTTGCAGCAATGATGTTTGTTTGGAAGTTTGTTTCATATGGAACCTCTATTTCATTGTCAACTACATTTCATGCTGTAGTTCATTGTCCATTGAATTTAAGTCCTGCGATGCAAGCCTTCTGGGGAAGTCCAGTTATACAAAACTTGCTTTATTACATTATACGTTAATGCGAGGTGCAGGTAAACAACACCATCTAAACTTAAGGAAAATTTGATATGACCATCTTATTGCACTTTAAAAAATGGACTCCATTTTCAAAATAATGTTGGATCCTATGATGAGAGTTGGAGTTCAAGTGGAATGAGCCAAGTACCGTTTCTTGTTCTGGACTTTTCTTACATTCTGTAACATAACACAATCTCAAAGACGACTCACCTAAACCCTTAGTTCTGTACAGAAGCATATACGTACTGTATGCGTGGTTTTAAGATTAAAACGGCAACTTCAAGAAACAAAGGCTGCAATTGGTCACGTTACAGATGATTTAAACCTCAATTTGAGGCAAGGTTCAGATTAAAGGCTATGGCCAGCTCAGTGTTACATCCAGTCAAACAGTCCTGTTGAGGCAAAGAAATTACAAATTTTCCTACCAAGGGTACTTGGAGGTTCGGGTACTTCAACATCCACTCCTCCTGCTCCTTTGACAAAGCAGCCTTGGAATCCTCTGTTCCATGCTCCTTCCTTATCATTCTAATCTCCTCCAATTCTAATCTCAAAGGATGGTTGTAAAGAACATTCCTCATTGACCATTCTGGTCTACCATTATGATCAAGATTAGGGCCCCGATTTTAACTCTGGGCGGGTGGGTAACGGGGCGAGTTCAAAATTCATCCACTGCGCCAGAAGTCAGATCTAGGGTATTTTAACTCTAGAGCGTCATTATAATCTCGTCATTATATTTTCCAACCGATACATTAATTAACAATGTGCATTGCTATTTAATAAATTTTAACTAAAGAGTCAAATGCATCCAAACTCAAAGGGTCCAAAACTGGCTAAACTTTTAAGTTTCCCAATAAACAAAAACACATCCTGCTCTCTTCAGAGTCACCACTCTTATGTATGATTCCAAAGGGTGAGAAGGGAATGTGTTTTATTAGCTGGATAGAACACTGACCTGTCAAATGTCTAGCATTAAAATTAATATCCCATAGAACAGTTCAAACAAAACCGAACACTTTCTTCTGCTATCGACGACAATTTTCACCTTACTATGGCCTTGTACTATAGCTGTGTCCCTGTGAAATGAGATAGCGATCATTACTTATCCGGAGAGTGACGACTTGTCAATCATTCCTCCTGTCTCACCTCACTGCGATTCCAGTTTGCCCATTGCTGGTGTACTGGTAGAGATTTAATAGTTGAGTTACCATGGGAATCCAAGTGTGCATCTTCGGGCATCAACTGTGGAGATACTACAACAGAAATGGCACTTTTGTAAGTCTACTAAAGTACAGCACAAATACAGCATTATGGTTATACAAGTATGTCGAACATACTCAAGTTAGTGAAAGGTTATTGGTTTCTACAAATTTACAAAATCCAAGTTGTAGAAAAACTCAATTAAAGCTGCTGTTCTCTGTTGATAAAAACTGGTGTGAGATGCTCACTGACGCTGAAGCAGCGAGGTAACTCTGAAGTCTGTTTGCAATCTGATGGGCAAGTGCCCAAAGCTGCCCCTCCCCCTTTCACTATGTTCATCTCACACCAGGTGCAATATAACTCCAGTCCAGTGTGAAAAGAGATTGAAAAATGCTCAGGTAGCATTTGGATTTCCTGCACAGTTTATAAACAAGGTACTGAGTCTTATTAAGACCATGAAAAGGTCAACAATGTCACCTGCTATTTCCTAACATTAATAGCCTAAATTTTAACAAATACCATAGGTGTCCTTTTTACTCCACTCACTCTGAAATAGCTTGCATTGTTTTTAGAACCTTCAACACTGTGCAGTTTGCGTTCAACACTTGGTTAGTATGCAACTAGCCAGCATCTTAGACACTTTATAAGAGATCTATTTACTGTATGCACCATCAGAAATAGCAGCTTAGTACAATTCGAACAAAATCCCAAAGCATCGGCATTAATAGTTTGCCGTACAAGATAAGGGTTATCGATGTAACATACAGGTGTATTACAAGGCAGACTGCAACCCTCAAACAGATTAGCTTTTCCTCGTGGTGAAAGGAGAGCTGATCCCAGAATGGCAAAATCAGTCTTTTGATTATATTGTGCACTGATCCAGGATGGTGGAGAAACATGGTGGGAGACAGAAATTCCAAGTAGTCACTAATATCATACATCTCTAGCCTGTACTACAAGCAGAAGAACAACGAAAAATCAAGAGGTATAAGAAAGTTAAAAAGCTAATAAAAGGGGAATCAAAGGAGGAAAATGTGGACGAGCTACTCCCTTCTCTACAAAAAATAATAGCATTAAGGTGACAAATTTCTGGGGGATGAAATTGCCCTCCGCCCGAAACAGGCCGTACCTACCGTTTTTTTTAGGAGCTCCATCTGCCCCAATACATGGGGTGGACATTCCGGCGATTTTTAGCTCTTTGGTTTCTGTTTCCGGTCGGAGCGGTGAGAGGGCGGAAGTGTGGTCAGATCGGAAAGGGAGTCGCCGCCGGTCGGTAAGGGGTTGGCATGTGCACAAGGCGCCGGGAAAATGGATGGGCGGTTCGGTACACCGCTCCAAAACTAAAGGAGGGCAATATGCAAAATGGCGCCGCCCTCCGCACTGACTGAGCAGTGATTCTTTACCGAACCGTGGATGCCTCTTTGAAAGAGGCAATTTCGGCCCCCTGGTCTTTGTAGCTCAGCAGTCTGAACTCTGAACACCGAACACCAATATTACTATTGTGAGGAGAGGTCAGTTTATGATTGGGATACTGATCCTAAAATCGGATGACATGATCACAGTAAAATGTAAATGACATTTTCATGCCTCACTCTGAGTGCAATCTTATGAGCTCATACCTACCAACCTATTTCTTCATGTAGAACTGCTTAGTGTTTACATAATCAGCTAATGGAGTAACTTATAGGTTTCTAGGCTTCATTTTTTGCACGCATGGCAATTTTCTCCCTTCCTCCCCTGAAAGGGTTGACTTTCTTCTTGTGTACAGACTTGTGGGTACAATCGTTCACCTCTTCTTTGCTCAAGGCACTGTAATTCATGTGTGAGGCTTGATGGTGAGTTTTGGCAGGCTGCACGGCCATTGGAGAGAGAGAGAGAAAAAGATAGAAAGAAAAAAAGAGCAATAGAAATGGAAAAAGTGAGAGAGCACACAAAAACAAAGTAGAAAAACAAAGTAGAAAAAGAGACAGAGAAAAAGAGGAAAAAGTCACACTTGAGCCTAATCCTAACTTTTTGAAGAAAATGTACTGCCTTTATTCGTGCAGTTAGGAAGGTGAATTTATCACATTTGGGAGGGTGAGGGGGGAGGTGGAAGAAATTGCCTATACTTCCCCCTGCTCTTTTCCTGAAGGCACTAATTGCACAACAGCCTTCTAGTAGCTCAGCAAAGTGGCTAGTTTTCCATATGAGGGCTTGACAGAGATGATGGGTAAGGGATTAAACTATGCAGGCATCACAGCCACCCGAAATCCTCATGCCCAATGCTTGTGCACTTTCCAACGGCGAACATTTGGTGGCAATCAGGAGTGGGAACTCTGGCCAATTTTCCCCATGCCTAGACCAGGAGTAGCAGCAGCAACAACTTGTATTTATATAGCACCTTTAACATAGCAAAACACACCAAAGTGCTTCACAGGGTGTTATAAGACAAAAAAAAATTTTTGACACCAAGCTAGATAAGAAGAAATTATGGCAGATGACCAAAAGCTTGGTCAAAGAGGTAGGTTTTAAGGAGCGCCTTGGAGGAAAGAGAGGCAGAGAGGTTTAGGGAAGGAATTCCAGAGCTTAGGTCCTAGACAGCTGAAGGCACGGCCACCGACGGTTGAGCAGCTATAATCAGGGATGCTCAAGAAAGCAAAATTTGAGGAGTGCAGACATCTTGGGGGGCGGGCGCGGGGTTTGTGAGGTTGAAGGAGATTACAGAGATAGAGCAAGGCCAATTGTTTCCCCTGCTGCTGCCCCACTGTTTAGAAGATCCTAATGGGAAAATATTTCCATTGCACACACTCCTCCCTACTGTTTGTGTGTTGGTGTTCAGAGCTTTGGCTACCAACTTTACACTGACAAGTTATCAGAAAATAGTTTGAATGGATTTTTTTCGACCACAAAAACAATGACATATATTCACTAAAATCAGTATCTCCCTCCTCAGCATTATAAATGAGAAAATAAAAATATTTTCACCTGAAACAACCATAACTCCACTCACGCCATTATTATTCAGGATTTATTCAGTCAGCCTGCAGATACTTCATCCCATTACAATGCTGGGCATGTGTGTTTAACCTTGCACTGTTTTAAAACTCATGCAATGATTTTATCATCCTATGTTGCCAGCATCGGGGGAGCCACACTTGACAAGTGCCGGCTGGAGGTTTGGGCTGTAGTGTTGGAGCCACATTTCTCTGTCCCCACACTCCCTTCACATGCAGCTTCCCTCTGGGAGCATAAAATCACCCCTTTTGTTCTGCTTACCTTCGTTCCTCTGTAGATATTCAGGCAGCAGGGTCTCGGGGAGTGCGGCAGGCAACGAATAGCCATTCTTCCTGGCTACAACCAGGTGAAAGGCAGCACAGAACTCGTACAATGTCAAAGCTCCATCACAATCCACATCAGAGAGCTCCCTGCAGGCAGAATAACCGTTAACATCGAAGACTGAAGCCTCTACCTGGATCAGCAACATATAAATCCTCAGAGGACTTAAGTAGGGTTTCAACATTAAATCCAGAGAAACAACATTTGATTTTTTTTTTTTAAAACTGCTTCAAACGCAACCAGGTTCCTTAAATTTCTATATTGCTCTTGTGGAATATAACATTTAGTGTAACTGTTTTATGGGACACTGTATTCAAAAAAAAATTGAAGGGTTTTCCCCTCCCTCCACCAAACTGAAAGAAGGTCAATCATGGTCAGATGTTATGGGGAGGCAGAAGGCAAAAGAATTACGCAAACAAATAGAAGGTTGGAGCCAGTGAGCCAGGCTGCTCTTACACACTTCCAAACAGCCAGTTTAAAGGAGGGACAGGCAAAGTCTCCTCTTTGTTGGAAAATGCAAGGTATCTGGGGAAAAAGTAAACAAAGAAACTTTTATTTCGATACAGAAAACCAGGCCCCGCATCCTCAAAGGGTCACTGGAGTAACACCGACGAGTTCTTGCCTTGAAAGCCACTGCAACTATTTAAACAAGCTATTATTCATTACAGCAAAAACTGTTAATTATTAAATTAAATAAGCAATTTGGTTAAAATATTTGAAGTAGCAATAAAGTAGAAATGTTGACTCATTGAATTGGAAACAATGGCTTTTTATTTCTGTTCCGCTCCTAATCGATTAAGTCTGTCATGATGTTGTTGCACTTTCTATTCAAAACTCTTCAACAAAATATCTTAATTTTCCAAATCATACTCTATTAAATGGGGAGAACTTGAAACTGAAAGGTAACCTAACCTGGAATAAGTCAGATACAAATTAATAGAAGAGGATGAAAGAAAGCAGATGGTGTTATTATATAAATAATCTACTATCGGATATTTTATCTGTGCTCAGCACAATCTGCCTTTATCTGCTTTTTCTTTTATGTGATCTGACTTTGATGCAACTTTTTAAATTCAGATTATAACACTCATTTCACATGTCTGGATTTCATGAACACCGAACAGGAGATACACAGTTTGCTGTTAAAAGTGAAATATGATATTGAACCCACATGTCTGGGTACTTGTACAATCTCTTACCTGGAAAATGATGTGCTCACTACAAGACAACAAAAGTGGAACTGTCATATCATAAAGGGCTTAAAAAATAAATTTAAAAAAAAATTCCTATCACCTATGATTCTCCCTCTCCCCATGAATTTTACATTCATCACCTTGAAGTACATGACTGTCAAAAAAAATCCACTTTTGGTACTATTAGCAGAATAAAGCACTCTTGACATGGGGCACATGCAAAGTAAATCTCCCTGCATTTGGTCCCAACTTGGTTCAGAAATCTCCCTGTACTTGGGTGAAACATGGTTTAACTTTAACCTCAAGAGTATCCCTATTTAAAAGTGTGACATTACCACTTCCCAAACCAACCGGATGCATTATATTTTGGGCAATTTTATACTGTGGGTCTACATCTGGTTGAGACAGCCCAAACTCATTATATGCAGTAACCTTAGAGTCAACAGAAGGGAGACCTTCATGCCATTCGTACAGGTTGAATTAGAACCCAAGTCTCAGGAGGCTATGGCTTTACTTAACTCGACAAATTTCTGCAGCAGAGGAAGTTATCTTTTAAAATTATTTCTTCTTGGGATGTCAACAATGCTGCATTTATTATCCCATCCAGAGAAGCCCCAAGAAGATGGTGGTGGGGCTACTCCTTGAGCCAGTGCAGTTCTTGTGGTGGATGCTCCCACAATGTTGTTAGTTATAGAATTCCAGCATTCTCACTCCGTGATCATGAACGAAAGATGTCCAAGTCAGGATTGTGTGCGCCTTGGAGGGGAACTTGGAGGTAATGGTGTTCCCACAAATAGCTGCTTTTGTCCTTCTCTGTGTAGAGGTTGCAGGACAGGGAGATGCTGCCAAAGTGACCCTGGTCAGTTGCTGTAGTTAATTCTGTGCATCATACATTCTGTAGCCACAGGTGGTAGAGTGGGTGGATATTGAGTCCAATGGCATTGATCAAGCAAACCGTGCTGTCCCTCATAACAGTAATTGTATTTCAAAAATAATCCATTGGTTATTAAAGCACTTTGGATTATTCTAGACCCGAACAGGGCACGATGTCAGCTGTGGCTCAGTTGAAAGCACTCTCGCCTCAGAGTCAGAAAACTGTATGGGTTCGAGTCCCACTCCAGAGACTTGAGCATAAAATCTAGGCCGACATTCCTGTGCCGTGCCGAGGGAATGTTGCACTGTCGAAGGTGCTGTTTTTGGAATGAGATGTTAAACCGAGGCCCTGTTTGCCCTCTCTGGCAGACATAAAAGATCCCATGGCACTATTCGAAGAGCTCTCCATGGATTCCTGGCCAATATTTATCCCTCAACTAACATCACAAACAGATTATCACATTAGTGATTGTGGGAACTTGCTGTGCACAAATTTGCTGCCGCGTTTCCTATATTTCAACAGCGACTGCACTTCAAAGGTACTTAATTGGCTGTAAAGGGCTGTCGGCTATCTGGAGGATGTGCCAGGTGCTGTATAAATGCAAGTTCTTTCTTTACTTATGCATTAAGCTCAATGTTTCACCCTTAGGTTCTGCTTTTATAATCTGGGGCACAGAGCAAAGACCAGCAAATCCCTCATTCGTGAAATTGCTCATTGCTGTGAAGGTATGGATAGCTTTATAACAGGAATCATTTATTTAAAAAAATGATCGGGTTCTTTCGCTTCTGGGCATTATTGGATTGTTGGATTGTTGTTTGTATGTAATAACAATGCAGCTTTGAGTAGCTGACAGACATACTCCTGGAGTTACCTATAACATATTGGCCCTGAAATTCCGGCCTCCCCGGGTCCGTACGAAGTTTGTACGGACCCGGGAAGGTATCGGAAAAGCTGGTGCTGAAAACTGGCTTTTCCGATCTGTCAAGTTTCTGACTTGACAGATCCTCTGCAGATTAGAAGCGAGGATATTTGTAAGTGAAAATTTCCAATATTTACACATACAAATGTCCTCAAAAATCTTGCGCCTAAAAAAGCAGGCGCATAGCCTACTTTTACAGATGCAAACATTGTAAAAAAACACAAACATATAAAAATAAAGTTATTAAAACATATTTATTAAAAACCCTCCCCACAATGGTAAGCTTATTTAAAAAACATTTTTTTTAAATTCGGAAAAATATATATTTTTTAAGACATTAATAACTAATTTAAATGAATGTAGTGTAGATTTTCTATTTTTTATTACTGTTTTGGATGTTTGGCGAGTGGGAGGGGGGGGGTTCTCATTCATAGTAATAGGAGTTTAGGACTCTACGGAACTCCTATTACTATGAATGAGTATATACTTTACCTGATTGGCTGCCCAGAGGCATGTGACTCCAGCTCCAGGCCTGCGCACGACGTGCAGTCAGCTCAGGCCACAGCATCGGAAAGTCGAATGTGGGCAGCAGCTTAAGGTAGGTGCGTATTTTTTCTCTAAAATGCCCATGGGAAGGACAAAACGGAATTTCAGGGCCATTACATGAAGCAGGAACATAAATATTTGTCACCAAGCTTGTTTAGTGCTGTGATAGATTGGGGATAGGAACAATAATTGAATGGACAACAGGTGGGAATACAGCAAATGGATGAGATTTAATTGGCCTATGTGTGGATATTGTATCAGTGACCAAGAAAGTCAACACATTGAAATTGCAATCATTATCCGCAAAACCTGAGCACTGACAGAAAACAGTATGAGTGTTGCCATTTATACATCTATGCATAAAGATTGATGGGCAACAGACTGAAGTGAGATACAGTCAGGACAATGATAGCTGATGGAGAAGTTGAGAAGGGAATGCGATGTACACCTGGAAAAATAAATAGCTTCAAAGAAAATATCTGGAGCAGTCAACCTAACATCGTTAAAACCAAAAATAAGATGTGCAGCAGCAGAAAAGTCAAATTGCTATGTGGTATGGAGACTTGGGAGCCATAAAAATGAGATGACATGCGAGCAGGTTCTACCAAGGCTGTCAGACACAAATCTAAAAATCGAAACAGACAGCGAGGCTTTGAATACAGAGATCACCAACAAAGAACAAGCCTGAGACACACCAATAATGTTGCCAGAAGCGGACCGAGACTTGCAAATAGATTCAGGATGAACAACAGCAGGACCAGTTTTCAAAGATTACGTGAAAGGTCACATCTTGGCCTATTTTAGTGAGGTCGCCTAACTCAACCGAGAGCACAGATTAAATCTAGGATATTTGCTGCTCAATGCAACACATTGGCCCGGAATTTGCGATCAGGATGACGGCAAACTAGCAGCGTTCGTCATCATTCCACCTTTGAAATTGACCGTAACTTCGAGATTTGGCACATGGACAAGCGCATGCGGAAATCCCGAAGTTACAGTCAGTCATTAACAGCTCCGAAACAGGCTGGGCTGTCGCCCCTCCCTCCCCCCCAACCCCACAGAGCCGGCAATCTGTGTAATCACCCAAATCAGGGAAACTGATGAAAACTTTGGCTATTCCGCAGTAAGTACGCTGTTAAATTTCCCACTAAAAGTTAAACCCAAAGGGATTCGGTATAACTGGGGTTTTAACAGCATTATTATTGCTGAACAAATGTTATGGGCCTGGAAAACTAATTTAAATTTTGTGCGGTGTGAAATTTGTTCATTTTAATGAAAAAATTTTTTGTTAAAATTTGTCTATCTTTATTTCAGGTTTGCCTTTTCCCCGTGTGAGAGCCTCAATCTTTGCTTTGCTCTCTCCAATATTTTTTTTCAAAGTTAGAATTTTAAGAGCTGACTCACTTCCTTGTTCGCTGTCTGTGGGAATTCTGCCTTTTGATTGGCTGCTTAGATGGCCTGTTGCCGTCACTGCAGTTCGCACTAGGGAATCGCCATTAGCTTTCATTGATTTGAATTGAATGTCGGAAAACCCAAAGTTCACAATACATGGTTCGGAGATCCTTTTACAAAGTGTACTTCGGGGCCAGCAGCAAACACCTTCACTTTGCCGCTGACCTGCAGAACCAGTGGGGAAAATACACCTACAATTCATACTTTGCGCGGTTTACATTTTTCCTGCTTGTAAGGGTCCGATTATCAGAATCTATGTAGAAAGTTACAACACAATAAACCTGCAACTGTTTAAACTGCAAATGGCTTAGGAGACAATCTCACTTCTCAAATGCCACAAAATCACGAAGGTCAACGGCAGATTTCAAGATTATGAAATTTGCATCATGCTGATCCTCAAAATAAAATTATTAAACCATTTTCTTTTACCTTGGTGGCAGCATCACAACATCACTGACAACGTAAACATAAATACGGTGTCCAAAATATATAAGTGGATTTTCCCCACTGGCTCTGCAGGTTAGAGTGTTGAACTGCGCTATGCCGACCAGCAAGGATCCTAGATTTGATCTGTGCTCTGGGATGATTTAGGTGACCTCGCTAAAATTGGCCTAAATATGTTCACCCCAGGCCAGAGGAAAAAATATCAACCATATCATCACTGTGCCTTGATTTTAACACTGATTAAATCAAATACGAAGACACTGTATAAAAGGGGTGAACCGCAGGGTATCGGAATGTGCTTTGAATAAGCTGTTCATAAACCATGACTTAACATTTAAATAAGAGGCATTCTGAGATGAGTCTACTACAGATATAGGATTAACGGATTTCCTTCCTCGTTTGTATGGATAGAATTTACTTTACCTGGGACCTAGGTGAACGACGGGACCAGCAGTCTACCTCCTTAACCAATGAAATTTAAGGATAGAGAAATAAACGGCAAAGGACAGAGAATGAAATAGGGCGAATTAGTGTCAAATTAGATACACGAAGAGAGAGAGAGAGAGAGAGAGAGAGAGAGAGAGAGGGGGAGAGAGAGAAGAAACAAATAAAAACATTTAGGGGGAGAAATTTGGTTGGATAGCACCTCTCACGAGGGGCCCCACAGGGTTTGCAGTTACGAGCGCCGCCCAGCAAATTCAGTGTGCCGGAACCAGCAGCACTGAGCAGTATCGCCCATGAGCGTACCGCCAATGTGCAATGCCCCCAGTATCAACACGGAAGCAAAATTTGGTTTGCGTGGCAGCTGTAGCAACCCCGCCAGAGAAAGCTGGCATGCAGAGCTGTCCTGGGGCGCTAAGGGAAAGAATGACTGCATGAGATAAGTGTGATTGTTTTTTTTTTTGTGCTTTAACTTTATTTGGGGTGAGTAATGTATAGGGAATGTTTATTGATCTGATTTTTTTTTTGCAGGGAGGCCTCTCTTAGGTCGCTACGAAGCCGGCTCGAGCATGGGATATTCAGTTACGCACACAACCTAGCGCTATAAGAGCAGTGTGGAACGCTTCCCTCAGCGCCCACTCCACTGTCAGGGCGCAACCACTGAATTTTGCTGCTCCCGTCGCTGAAAATTTTCCAACGCTAAATTTAGCGGCCGCCCGACATGAGAGCCTCAGCAACCCTCCAACCAAATTTCTAGCCCTTAATATTTAAAAAAACCTCTAGGAACAATTTATTACCTGCAGGAGTGAGACTCCACAGTTTCAATTGTTTCCTGGGCCTCCACGGTTGAGTGGCATGTCAGGACAATAAATCACACCATTAACAGGATCCTTATGATGTGACATCAAAGCCCAAAATGGCTGCAGAGAGATTCATTCGTAGTTATCGCGCAAATCCAGCAATTTCTTGACGGCGAGCACCAGTTTTTGCGAGTCAAAGAGATAGCGGGGCAAATCACTCAGCAATTTGTGGCGATTCGCAACCATGGGGAACCTCTTCCTCACCACAATTTGCTGTTTTCTATTTACACATTAATAATGGTGGACGTCTTTAACTTGCCGATATTTTCCCAGCAATTCTGGCCCAAAACTCCCATCTGTGAAAAGATATCCAAGTATCGATTGTCGCTTCAAGACAGGACGACGAGGTTACAATTTGCCAGATTCAGTCAACCATAATAAAAACCACATAGATTTGGGCATTGTTACAGTGATTCGTTGCTGTACTGTTGTTCATTGTGCCGGACTGCAGGTAAAAAGGAAATAAATAAAACTAAACTTACCATATATGAGAGAGTTCTCGGATAGGAAGTTTTGATTTTGTAAAGAGGTCCTTAGCAACAGAACCTGTAACAAGATTAATTAGTGACAAGCATTGCGTGATCGTGAAAGTATAGAAATCATTTTCTGTACCCGTTAAACTCAGAAGATTGGATGCTGCAGAATTGTTTTCTTTCTTTCAGCCCCAGGTCACTGTGCCGGGTATCCCGAGCCCCAGGTCAGGGTGCCGGGTATCCCGAGCCCCAGGTCACGGTGCTGGGTATCCCGAGCCCCAGGTCACTGTGCCGGATATCCCGAGCCCCAGGTCAGGGTGCCGGGTATCCCGAGCCCCAGGTCAGGGTGCCGGGTATCCTGAGCCCCAGGTCAGGGTGCCGGGTATCCCGAGCCCCAGGTCACTGTGCTGGGTATCTCGAGCCCCAGGTCACAGTGCCGGGTATCCTGAGCCCCAGGTCACTGTGCTGGGTATCCCACCGTGCCGTGTATCCCGGGCTCACAGTGGGTGGTGAGATAGAAAGATACAAAAATATCTTTAATATGTCTCTCTGATCCTGCAGTGTATCTCTAATCTTTCCCATGTCGCTCTTAATTTTTATGTTTGTTTTCCATTGTTTTCTCTCTCTGTACAGCACATGCACACATTGCCACCTCTCTTTCTGCATTCTTTTCCCTGTGCACTGTGTGTACATCTCCCACTCAGTCTGTACGGTGCTTATTAGGGGGAATCGTTTCAGAATAAGGGGTCGCCCATTTAAAACAGATGAGGAAGAATTTCTTCCCTCAGAGGGTTGTGAATCTTTGGAATTCTCTGCCCCAGAGAGCTGTGGAAGCTGAGTCATTGAATATATTCAAGGTGGGAATAGTCAGATTCTTGAACTATAGGGTAGTCAAGGGTTATGGGGAGCAGGCAGGAAAGTGGAGTTGAGGCCAAGATCAGAATCAGCCATGATCTTATTGAATGGCGGAGCAGGCTCGAGAGGGCACATGGCCTACTCCTGCTCCTATTTATTTTATTATGTTCTTATGTTACTAATGTTCCTTCACTATTGTACTAAATTTCCAGTTCTCATCCTTTTTAAGCCCAGGATTTATAAAAGGACAATAGCCAACATGTACCACATTAGAAGTGGGTAATGGAATCAGGTGGGAAGAGTTTGGAACACACATAGGCGAGAAAGAAAATGGGTGTCCGGAGGGCCCAGGTCAGGAAGCCAGGATGAGGTCTTGAGAGATTCAGAGGGCTGGCAGACATGGGTCTGGGCCTGAGATCTCTATCGGGAGCTACAATGTAAGGCCTGTTATAACCAAGGGTACCTAGGGTTTCGGAGCATTGATGTCCAAGAGCGTTGGAAGGGAATGCAATTTGGGACCATTAGGGGAGGGATCTATTGCTTCAGAAAGATCTAATCTGTGGCAGAACTCGAGGAGCAGGGGCCTGGAAGTACTAGAGGGGTGGAGGAGAAAGGATGACAGTTAAAGTGCAACTAGGTCACTAAGAGCAGAGGCAGATTGGATTGTAGCTGCCAAAAGGAGTTGTTGAGAAGATTTCACTGAATGCACAAATTGACATTGAAGTGCACTAGCTCCTGTACTGCATGTGCTGAACAAACAAAAACCAATGAAATGAAGGTCCTGGTGCTAAATACACACCAGGTGTAAAGCAATTTGCAGGGACGAGAGAGAGGTGGGCTGTCCAGGGGAAAGTGGTCATATAAAAGAAGCTGGTTAAGTGTAGTGATTTATTTTTCAGAATTGTTTAATTTTATATATGCCTGCAAGTTTTATTTTTAAAGGCATAGACTGAGACGGCTGGGAAAACACTTTGGCTACTCAAAGGGGTTTTCAGGGATCTGATTGGCTGCTTTCTGTGAATGCCGATGTTTTGCAATACGGTCTTTTTTTGATAGAGATAGTAGGTCTTGCTTGCCTATGAATGAAGAAATGACCCCATGGTCTTTGGACACACACCAGACTAGTAATTAAATGGAACATAGACAGGAGAATTTATCAATAAATGTTACAATGTCACATTCTTCATCAAGTTGCAAAAATAAAAGAGCTCAGCATCGTGGTACAGACTGGAATCTGGGTTTGAGTCGTGCTCACCTGGATGGGATGCGGTTGAATACTCTCCTCTTTACTAGCTGCAAGTCTCCCAAATGAAATGAGTTTGGGCATTCTCCGTCCAGTCCCTCATGGGCCTGGATATATGCCTATAATTTGGTACAAGTTGAAACCTACATTCTGTGAGGATGGCTGTTGTCAGCAACAGCGAAATTCATGATGGTTCACTAGGGGAGTTCTTCTGAGGATAGGTTCAAGTATATTATTGGGACCAGTGTAAGGAGAAACTTGGGGGCAATGTTCCCTCTAATTTTCTTTGGGCCGCGGGGCCCCTTTAACGAACTGCACGGCCCAAAGTACTGCACGCGTGCGGTTTTTCCCTTTAAAAGCTGGTGGAGCTGGCTGGGCGAGAGCTCCAGAACGCTGAGCAGCCGTTCAGCTTAAAGGGAACATTGCTTGGGGGGTGAAATTCAACTTCAGCAGGGCGCAAAAGCATCCGTTAAACACTCCACTCGATTTTCCTTTCCATTGACTTTACAGACAGCTACAAAATATAAAGAAATTATAGCCTTTTCATAATAGATCAGCTTTTTAATTCACAATATGATACTTATGCTTTGAATAAAGGGTTTTTACCAGAAATAAGAGATCTCAAATCAGGCTGCAGCGTTTTAAACTGATTGAAGTAGTATTCTCGCTGTTCCTCGGTTATCCTCCAGGGGTCATCTGTGTAGTCTGACGGGCCCTCCTGTGGTTCTGGGTCTGCTGGTTGTACAGATGTTTGCTTCTGTAAAGAGAAGACATTGGGCCATAATTTGCTGTAGGAGTGAATCTAATGGCGTCTGCCATTAGTTAGACTTGCCCTTGCCATTTAGGTTTTATTATTTTTTTTTTTTAAATGGCAGGTTGCTGAAAGTGCAAGCTGATAACATTGCAGTGAGGGAAACAGGACATCTGGGACCAGAGTTAACAGAAGTGACAGGGCATCTCCTTAATCAGATTGAAGGATTGAGAAATACGCAGCATAAGGACAGAGAAGGAAATGTGAACTAGAATGGGTGAATTCAATGTCAAATCAGGTACAGAAAGAGAAATAAAGGGAGGGAAAGAAAAATTGGATTAAGAGAGAGAAAATGAGAGAAAGAAAAAGGAGAGAGAGGAGAGAGGAAAAGTTAAAAAAAAATTAAATTTAAACTTAAAATTAAGCAATTAAAACCTGAAGTCATGAGACCCCACACTTGTTAATAGTTAATTATCCAGAGTGGTTGATTGGCAGTAATTAACACTTATGTCATTAAAAGGGTACTTAGACTTGAAATGACAAGTCTAACAACCCTTAACTTTCTGTGGTGAGTTTAGTTCGTATCTACTGCGCAAATACAACAAATTCACGCCATTCAAAGCATTGCAATGCACAGCGCTGGTCGGTTAGCACAGTTAATTAGAGCGTGGTGGTAATAACGCCAAGTTCAAAGGTTCAAATCCCGTACTGATCAGATATGCTGTGCGTCATTGTTTGGAATGCCAGCTGTGGCTCAGTGAGTAACATACTCGCATCTGAGTCACAAGTTTGTGGGTTCAAGTTCCAATCTAGGGACTTGACCACATAAATCTAGGCTGACACGCTAGTGCAGTGCTGAGGGAGTTTTACACTGTCAGGAGGTGCTGTCTTTCGGAAGAGACATTAAAACAAAGGTGGATGTAAAAGATCCCATGGCACTATTGTGAAGAGGAGCAGGGGAGTTATCCCTGGTGTCTTGGACAATATTTATCCCTCAATCAACATCAATCATCACAAAAACAGATTATCTGGTCATTATGACATTGCTGTTTGTGGGAGCTTGCTCTGCGCAAATTGGTTGCCGCATTTCCCACATGACAACAGTGACTACACTGCAAAAGTGCTGTAAAATTGGCTGTAAAGCAATTTGAGACGTCCGGTGGTCGTGAAAGGCACTATACAAATGTAAGTCTTTCTTTCTTTCTTTCAATTGGGAGCCAGTCAGCGAGATGCTGTTTTTGCAAAGCTAATGACAGAGACACACAACTTGGACAGCAACGTTTGGATTTCCGCGTTTAATCGTGCATCTGCCCCACGCCTGAAGTTGCTGTGCATAAACAGCGAACGCCATTAGCCTCACCATTATTTTGACAGCAAAGTCTGGCCCATTATATTTAAAAGTGAAGTTCAAATAGAAGAGAATGTGTTACGTTTAGAGTAACTCCACAAGACTGTATATCTTAAGCTCAAACTGTTGTGACCTTGGTCTCTTGTAACTCCAGAGTGAGGAGGCAGCATGGTAGTCTGCCTTTTATACCTGCTTGCCCAGGTGGCCCTTGGGTCTCCCACAAGTGTGCCCCCTGGTGGCAAGTCTTACACATTGTAATGTTTACATACATAACATCATTCGCCCCAAAGTCTTATGTACAAGCTATTTACAAGTTGAGGCAATCCGGGGCTCTACGTTCCCGGGTTGATTGCCTGTGTTGAAGTCCTGGCATGGGTGAGTCAGTCAGATCATTGCTGCACTACGGTGTGGCTGGTCTGATCGGACTGTCAGGCATGGTGGGTTCATCCTCGTGGTTGACTGCGAGGTCGATTGCTGGTTGGGTGTGTGTGAGTGGATCAATGATGGTAATGTCCTCTTCAAACTGTTCATGGCCGTCAGCGAACCGCAGTTTGGTCTGATCCAAGTGCTTTCTGCATGTTTGTCCGTTCAAAAGTTTGACAACAAACACTCTATTCACCTCCTTGGCTAACACAGTGCCAGCAACCCATTTGGGACCATGACCATAATTAAGAACAAACACAGGGTCATTGACTTCAATGTCGCTTGATATAGCCAAGGTACATGTTATGCTGGTGACGCCGGGTTTCTACATGATCGTTGAGATCCGGGTGCACTAAGGAGAGCCTGGTTTTGACTGCTCTCTTCATTAGCAATTCTGCAGGGGAAACACCAGTAAGCAAGTGGGGTCGCGTGCGGTAGCTGAGCAGAATCCGAGATAACTGGGTCTCTGCAGGGAACGGTCGGTCACACGTTTCAAGCTCTTCTTGATGGTTTGGACTGCCCGTTCCACTTGACCATTGGATGCGGGCTTAAACAGCGCAGACCTGACATGCTTGATGCCATTACGGGTCATGAACTTGTTGAATTCCGAGCTGGTGAAGCATGGTCCATTGTCACTCACAAGGACGTCGGACAAACCATGCGTGGCGAACATGACCCGGAGGCTTTCAATGGTTGCATTATACATTCAATCCATTTAGAGTAAGCGTCCACTGCTACTAGGAACATCTTTCCTAGAAAGGGGCCAGCGAAATCTGCGTGGACCCTTGACCACAGTTTGGAGGGCCATGACCACAGACTCAGTGGTGCCTCCCTTGATGCATTGCTCAACTATGAGCAAGTGTTACATTGGTGTATGCATGACTCCAATTCCGAGTCAATGCCGGGCCACCAAATGTGCGACCTGGCGATAGCCTTCATCATGACTATGCCTGGGTGGGTACTGTGAAGGTTGCGTACAAACGTTTCCCTGCCTTTTTTTGGCAAAATTACACGATTCCCCCATAGGAGGCAGTCCGAATGGATGAACAATTCGTCCTTACGTCGGTGGAACGGCTTAATTTCGTCTTGCATTTCCCCCTGGGACCGCCGACCAGCTCCCATTGAGAACACAGCTTTTTACTAGTGATAGCACAGGGTCCTGGCTAGTCCAGGTCCTGATCTGGCGAGCCGTGACAGGTGACCCTCGCTCTCAAAAGCATCCATTACAAGGAGCAAGTCTGCGGGTTGCGCCATTTCCACCCTGGTGGTGGGCAATGGTAGCCGACTGAGGGCATCCGCACAGTTCTCAGTGCCTGGTCTGTGGTGGATTACATAATCATGGGCAGAAAACGTTAGTGCCCATCTTTGGATGCGGGACGAAGCATTGGTGTTAATAGCTTTGCTTTCTGAACAAGAAAATGAGAGACTTGTGGTCGGTTCAGAGCTCGAACCGGAGCCTAAATAAGTATTGGTGTATTTTCTTAACCCCGTCTACGCATGCTAATGCTCCTTTCTCAACCATACTGTAGGCTCTTTCAGCCTTAGATAAGCTTCTGGACGCATATGCAACCGGTTGCAGTTTGCCTGACCCATCGGTTTTCTGTAACACACAGCCGACCCCGTACGAAGATGCACCACAAGCTAGTACTAAACGATACATGGGTCATACAATACAAGTAACTTGTTAGAACATAGCAGGTTTCTGGCCTTGTTAAAGGCCGTCTCTTGAGATTTACCACAAACCCAGTTGTCATCCTTGCGTAGCAATAAATGCAATGGTTCCAGCAAAGTGCTCAACCCCGGTAGAAAGTTACCAAAGCAGTTGAGGAGTCCCAGGAACGAACGCAGCTCCGTCACATTCTGTGGTCTGGGTGCATTCTTGATGGCCTCTGTCTTGGAGTCCGTGGGTCTGATGCCATCTGCCGCAATCTTTCTCCCCAGAAATTTGACCTCTGGTGCCAGAAAACACATGGAACGTTTCAGCCCGAGTCCCACTCTGTCCAGTTGCTTGAGAACCTCTTCCAGGTTGCTCAAGTGTTCGGTCGTGTTGTGGTCAGTGATCAAGATGTTGTCTTGGAGCACCACGGTGCACGGAACCAATTTCAGCAGACTCTCCATGTTCCTCTGGAAGATGGCCGCCGCCGAGTGAATCCCAAAGGGGCATCTGTGGAATATGAACAGTCCTCTCTGCGTGTTGATGCACGTCAATTTTTTTGAAGGTTCAGCCAGCTCCTGTATCATGTACACAGAGGTTAGATCCAGCTTGGTGAATGACTTCCCCCCTGCTAGTGTTGCAAACAGGTCATCTGCTTTGGGTAGTGGGTACTGGTCATGTAACGAGACTCGGTTGATCATTACCTTGTAGTCCCCACAGATTCTGACTGCCCCATAGCTCTTCAACACCAGCACAATTGGATTGGCCCACTCATTGAACTCGACTGACGATATGATCTCCTCTCATTGAAGTCTGTCCAGCTCGACCTCGACTTTCTCTCGCATCATGTATGGAACTGCGCGGGCCTTGTGATGAACGGGTCGGGTCATGCATCAGGGACGAGATGGATCTGCACTTTGGCGCCTGTGAAGTTGCCGATGCCTGGCTCGAATAACGACGGGAATTTGTTCAGCACTTGGGCTCCGAAGACAGTGCTTTGATGTCCAGTTCCATCGATCTTTCCTAGCCAGCTACTGCTGAACAGCGTTGGGCCATCACTTGGTACAATCCATAGTGGTAAATCATGCACAGCTCCATCGTACGATACCTTCACTGCCAATGACTGGTATGAGCTCTTTGGTGTAAATGCACAGCTTGGTGTGCATCGGGCTCAGTTTTGGCCTTTGTGCCTTGTTGCCCCACAGTTTCTCAAAAGCTTTCTGGCTCATAATTGACTGACTCGCCCCCGTATCCAATTCCATTGAAACTGGAATGCCGTTTAATTTGACTTTTAACATTATCGAGGGCTTTTGGTGGTGAAAGTGTGTACCCCATACACTTCTTCTTCAGCCTCGGGTTGAGTTGCCTCTCTTACTCTTTCAGCGTGATCCGCGCCGACACTGCCATGTGGTGAGTCGCAGCACGTCTGCACATTCGCTGGAGGTGCCCCATTATTCCACAACCCTTGCACACGTAGTGCTTGAATCGACATTGATGTGTTCAATGATTACCCCCACAGCGTCAACATGGTGCTAATGGATTCGCATTCATGCCCCACGGCGGGCTCGGAGTCATCCTAGGTCTGGCCTCTGTGGACGTGTAGGCCCTGCCATGTACAGTTCTGCCGGCTGAAGACGTTATTTTATGCACAGTACTTGCCGGTGAGTTCCAATGCTGCAATGATATCCGCTTAGTGTTATCGTTCGTGGACGTAAAAGCCTGGGTTATCGTGATGGCCTTACTCAGATCTCGGGATTGGGCAGACAGCAGTTTGCGAAGAATGACCTCGTGACCGATTCCAAGCACGAAAAAGTCCCGCAACACTTCCCTCAAAAATCCAGCAAATATGCACGGTCCTGCAAGGTGTCTTAGGTCGGTGACATAGAAACATAGAAAATAGGTGCAGGAGTAGGCCATTCGGCCCTTTGAGCCTGCACCATCATTCAGTAAGATCATGGCTGATCATTCCCTCAGTACCCCTTTCCTGCTTTCTCTCCATACCCCTTGATCCCTTTAGCCATATCTAACTCCCTCTTGAATATATCCAATGAACTGGCATCAACAACTCTCTGCGGTAGGGAATTCGACAGCTTAACAACTCTGAGTGAAGAAGTTTCTCCTCATCTCAGTCCTAAATGGCCTACCCCTTATCCTAAGACTGTGTCCCCTGGGTCTGGACTTCCCTATCATCGGGAACATTCTTGCCGCATCTAACCTGTCCAGTCCCGTCAGAATCTTGTAAGATTCTATGAGATCCCCTCTCATCCTTCTAAACTCCAGTATATAAAGGCCCAGTTGATCCCGTCTCTCCTCATATGTCAGTCCTGCCATCCCGGGAATCAAGCTGGTGAACCTTAGCTGCACTCCCTCAATAGCAAGAACGTCCTTCCTCAGATTAGGAGACCAAAACTGAACACAATATTCCAGGTGAGGCCTCACGAAGGCCCTGTACAACTGCAGTAAGACCTCCCTGCTCCTATACTCAAATCCCCTAGCTATGAAGGCCAACATACCATTTGCCTTCTTCACCGCCTGCTGTACCTGCATGCCAACTTTCAATGACTGATGAACCATGACACCCAATTCTCATTGCACCTCCCCCTTTCCTAGTCTGCCGCCATTCAGATAATATTCTGCCTTCGTGTTTTTGCCCCTAAAGTGGATAACCTCACATTTATCCACATTATACTGCATCTGCCATGCATTTGCCCACTCACCCAACATTGTCTAGGTCACCCTGCAGCCTTTTAGCATCCTCCTCACAGCTCACACCGCCACCCAGCTTAGTGTCATCTGCAAACTTGGAGATATTACGCTCAATTCCTTCATCTAATTCATTAATGTATATTGTAAAGAGCTGGGGTTCCAGCACTGAGCCCTGTGGTACTCCACTAGGCACTGCCTGCCATTCTGAAAAGGACCCTTTTATCGTAACTCTCTACTTCCTGTCTGCCAACCAGTTCTCTATCCACGTCAGTACATTACCCCCAATACCATGTGCTTTGATTTTGCACACCAATCTCTTGTGTGGGACCTTGTCAAAAGCCTTTTGATAGTCCAAATACACCACATCCACCGGTTCTCCCTTGTCCACTCTACTAGTTATAGCCTCAAAAAATTGCAGAAGATTTGTCAAGCATGATTTCCCTTTCATAAATCCACTGCTTTCCAAATGCGCTGCTATTTCATCTTTAATAATTGATTCCAACATTTTCCCCACTACTGATGTCAGGCTAACCGTCTATAATTACCCGTTTTCTCTCTCCCTCTTTTTTTAAACAGTGGTGTTACATTAGCTATCCTCCAGGCCATAGGAACTGATCCACAGTCGACAGACTGTTGGAAAATGATCACCAACGCATCCACTATTTCTATGGCCATTTCCTTAAGTACTCTTGGATGCAGTCTATCAGGCCCGGGGGATTTATTGGCCTTCAATCCCATCAATTTCCCGAACACAGTTTCCCGCTTGAAGGATATCCTTCAGTTCCTCCTTCTCACTAGATCCTCGGTCCCCTAGTATTTCCGGAAGGTTATTTGTGTCTTCCTTCGTGAAAACAGAACCAAGTATTTGTTCAACTGGTCCGCCATTTCTTGGTTCCCCATCATAAATTCACTTGAATCTGACTGCAAGGGACCTACGTTTGTTTTCACTAATCTTTTTCTCTTCACATAGCTTTCCATGTCCTGGCCCTCGGAGCGATGGTGCGTATAAAAGAGATACCTGGCCATCAAGATGCTCTCCTTCGGCTTGAGGTGTTCCCAAACCAGCATGCACAGCTTTTCATATGTCTTCTCCGTTGGTTTCATCGGTGCTAGCAGATTTTTGATGAGGCCATATATCGTGGACTTGCAAATGGTGAGGAGAATCGCCCTGCGCTTGATTGCGGTTTCTTCCTTTTCCAGCTCGTTGGTCACGAAGTACTGGTCAAGACGCGCAACGAAGACTTCCCAATCATCACCCTCAACAAATCTCTCAAGAATACCAACAGCAGCCATAACTGCATGAAAGTTCGTGATCTGTTACTCGTCGCCAATTGTTACGTTTAGAATAAGTCCACAAGACTGTATATCTTAAGCTCAAACTGTTGTGACCTTGGTCTCTTTATTGTAACTCCAGAGTGAGGAGGCAGCATGGTAGACTGCCTTTTATACCTGCTTATCCAGGGTGTGCAGGTCTCCCACAGGTGCCCCCCTGGTGGCAAGTCTTACACATTAGTAATGTTTACATACATAACAGAATGCTTTAAATTTTTTAATACAGCAAATACGCATTGCTGAGAGATAGCAATGGGGAGGGGGCGAGAAGCGGGGGAAACTGTTGCTGATTTAAGGGTTAAACAGAAATGTTTGCCCAGGATGAATAAAAAAAACAAATGGTAATTCATGAATCAGTCAAAGTTGGGCCAAGATCCAAGTATATATAAAAAAACATCTTGGCCCTTAGCCAGAGCGTTTTGAATCAGTGCCTCCTTTTCAAAATGATTTTATGGGTAGGCAACACAACTTGTATTTATATAGCGCCTTTAACATACTAAAATACCCCAAGGCGCTTCACAGGAGTGTTACAAGACAAAAGATTTGATACAATGGTACAGTGAGTGCTGGAGTGATAATGATCAGTGCCGTGGAGTGGGCATGAACACAAGTTCGAGCTCCACCCCGGGGAGTTGCTAGTCTGGCATATTTAATAGAGAGGCACCTTCTGTGAGTGAAAAAGAAAGCAGAAGGGGCTGGTCACTGTTGTTAATAGTCTGGCTCCTCCCAACAATTGGACACAGTATTCATTGGGAGCAGCTGGGGCCAGGCCATATGCTCATGCTCCTGGCTTGGGAGGTGCCAGGCAAGGCGCTAATAGAAGGAATTACTTTACAGGGAAAAGGGGAAAACTTACTCCCAGAAATAATGAGCAGCGCAGCACAAAGGGACATTTCTTCACTCTGTGCTCTGGTTGTGGACGCAGGACGATTTCTCCGATATGGACAAAAGACTGTTTTAAAAAAAAATGTTTCACCTGCTAAAGGGGAGTGACTGACATACTTGTGTAATTGCTTTATTTTAAACATCTCCTCTCTCTGGTATCCTGAAGTACGGGATTTCTTCAAGCACATTCCCTCATGATATGGTGTAACATACCCAGTCAGCCAGGCCGGTGGTGAACATTCCCTCTCCCACTCCATCCTCTCACCTCTCACCCCCCACCCCCCATTCCATTTTAGACAATTGCTAATTATATTTAACTTTATTTTCTGTGTACATGGGGAGAGGGGAGGGAGAGAAGGAGGCTCTCATTGCGCTGAAACATTTAACGGTGCATTTTTGTTCCATGTGGACAGTATCACGTTGCTTATTTTCTGCTTTCAAGATAGCTTAATAGCAGTGACAGTAAAAATGGTCTCAGGTCCTGCATGTTATTTGTAGCTTTTGCTGTAATTTTATTTTGTAACCTAGTGCTTTACATAATGTATCCCACATGAGCCCATTAATTCTTATTGAGAAACCTGTGCAGATAATAGTCAGCAGTCAAAGAGAAATGCAGCTGGTATCTCGCAAACACAGCTGCACGCTGGGCAGGCAATCCAGTTCGTTTAGCATACAAAAGTGCTTATAAAAAAAGGCTAATGAAGTACTGGGATGCAGCGCAAATGCATAAAACAATAAAAACTGATTTCAGTTTAACCCTGTGCAACTCATGGGTTGCATGCAATTTTTGGGCACTCCACTGTAAATGGGTTTTGTCACATTGGAGATGGTTCAGAGAAAAGCAAAGTAAAAGGTCCTGGCCGGTAAATTGTGTAGCGCCCCATTTGGGGGCGGTAACATCTGCGAGGCGCGAGTTCCTGCACCAAGTGCGTTGGTCCTGCCCTGCTCGCGAAATTGGGGTTACCGCCCCTGAGGAAGGAGAACGCAAACAAAGCGGACCACTTCCTATGGGGTGCTAAGGGGGCGGAAGCAGAGGGTGCGGGACGCAGCGCTACGCTCTGGGCCGCATACAGCTGCCATACAAAGGGCCCGTCCCTTCGTTAAAGCGGTGGGTCAAGCTGCAGATTCTACCAGGCCCTACCTGGACCACCGGGAAGCAGGGTGCCGTGCCCATCAGTAAGGGCTTCATCTATAGAAACATAGAAAATAGGTGCAGGAGTAGGTCATTCGGCCCTTCTAACCTGCACCGCCATTCAATGAGTTCATGGCTGAACATGCAACTTCAGTACCCCATTCCTGCTTTCTCGCCATACCCCTTGATCCCCCTAGTAGTAAGGACTTGCCGGGCTGGCAGATCGCAGCACAGACCCCGCAACAGGTAAGTAGGCCGATTTTTTATTTACGGGCTTCCAACCTCCCCTTTAACTAGCGCCCCGCGAGTGACCAGCCGCCATGTATACACGCCTCCTGAAGCTGTCGCTGGCATCGCCTGGCGCAGCTTCTGGCGGTAATACCAAATATTTGCTCCGGGGCGAAAACTGGTCGCTGCGCACGGTGACAGTGTTGTGATCACCGGCTCAGCGGAGTGGGCTGCTACCGGTTACTGCCACCACTAAACTTTAGTGACGCTGCAACTGGGCGAAAAGTTTGCGGCCCATTTTCTTCCCCTTAGGGTCTGCACCCCAACACCAGCATTCTCCTCCAAGGCTCTGAGCATCTTGAACTCTTGAGTGAACGATATTTTCGAGCGCATCGTGGGTGAAGCTTCCCGCCTGGCCCATTACAGCAAACGCTCGACAATCAGCTCCCGGGTGTCCCAGACCATCATGCGCCTGCTGATGCCCCAGGGAGCTGTCCAAGCACGCCATGTTGGAAGGGACAAATTCTGTGGCCGTGTACACCAGCTCCAGGTAAAACTCACTGTGTACTAAAAAAAAACTTAAAGGGAGGCACCCAGAATTAAATTTGCTTTCATAGCATAAAACAAGATTGAGAGAGGAAATGATGACAAGCATTGATAATGTAGATGTATGCAGGTCAGTCAGCTTGCACTGTGAGCACAAAACTCGGGGTCAGAGCGTGCAAAATTGTATAGCCTCCAGTAATGCTGAAGATTTTTTACTAAATCCCGCTCTCTTGCTCTTTTCAGCCTCACCCCCCAGCATTAATGTAATACTGATTTATCAGATTCAAAATACACAGGCCGACATCTGCTCGAGGTGCTTAAAGGGGAGGGCACCAGCACCCTGGAGCCGCCATCTTTTTTTGTCTGTTGACTCTCGTGTCGGCTCAATGATGGCAGCCCTAGCGTGGTCAGGGTCGCCATCGTGCAGCCCGGCACTTCATCTTGGGTGCCAGCTGCTGGCCCAATCGTACGCTGCCCTGGTGGCCATCAGAGACCTTGCAGAGTGCGCAGTGGCCCTCCCCTCTAATCAAGGGGGAGGGGCGTTGAAGTGCATCAGTGCTACGTGGAGCATCCACATAGCGCTTGCTTCAGCGCCGCAGTAGCACCCCGGTTACCACCCACAAAAGAAGTGGAACACAGGAGATTGGGCTCCGCTTCCTTTGAGGGCGGCAAAGGCAATTCCACGGCGGGGGCGGGGCTTCCGCGCCGGGTGCTAAAAGTCCCGCCGGCCCCAGAAGGTTACCGTCCCCAATTGGGGCGCAGGACAATTCTGCCCTGACAATTCAGTAAATATCTGTTTATGGACAGGATTCTAGCAGGGAGCAAATCTGTTCTTTTCTTCAACAGTAAATGTTCACTTCATCCCATCACATGAATATTTACACAATGCAGTCTTTCTTTTATTTTGCTAACATCTCCCTGCAGATATACTATTGCACTTTGTTTGCTGAAACCCTGGATTTAGCTGGTCCTCAGCGATTTATTCTTGAAAAATTTATAAAGAAAGTTAGGAGCTTTTGGGCTAAATTTATTCTTACCCGACTGTAAAATGAATAAGGAAGTGAAGACTTGGATACATAGTTCCCGTGGGTTTGTCCATCTGGATATACAACAGAGCCTGCTGTTGGGCTTCCTTCATGAGTGACTGCAACACAAAAATAAGTGTTGAGTAAATCAAACTGAAACTTGAAGGTGTACAGTGCAGTTACAGCGAGTTATCATAAATTTACACTGGCTCAAACAGTAATCCTTCTACTGTGTAATCTTATACCTCAATTAGCCAGGGCCATTGTATGAGATGATGTACAATACAAGTTAATGCCTGCAATTCTTCTTCACAAAAGATAATTGAATTGGAATTCACAATTTATGAATAATGTGGAACGGTGCTTGGAATTCTGACGTAAAGGTAAAACAATACGCAAAAGTCAAGCAAAAGTGGATGAATTAACTGCGCAGATAGCTGTTAACGGATATGATGTAATTGGGATTACAGAGACATGGATCCAGGGTGACCAACGCTGGGAACTCAACATCCAGGCGTATTCAATATTCAGGAAGGATAGACAGAAAGGAAAAGGAGGTGGGGTAGCGTTGCTGGTTAAAGAGGAGATTAACGCAATAGTAAGGAAAGACATTAGCTTGGATGATGTGGAATCTGTATGAGTAGAGCTGTGGAACACCAAAGGGCAGAAAACGCTAGTGGGAGTTGTGTACAGACCACCAAATACTATAGTGAGGTTGGGGATGGCATCAAACAGGAAATTAGGGATGCGTGCAATAAAGGTACAGCAATTATCATGGGTGACTTTAATCTGCATACAGATTGGGCTAACCAAACTGGTAGCAATATGGTAGAGGAGGGTTTCTTGGAGTGTATAAGGGATGGTTTTCTAGACTAATATGCCGAGGAACCAACTAGAGAGCTGGCCATCCTAGACTGGGTGTTGTGTAACGAGGGAGGATTAATTAGCAATCTTGTTGTGCGAGGCCCCTTGGGGAAGAGTGACCATAATATGGTAGAATTTTTCATTAAGATGGAGAGTGACAGTTAATTCAGAGACTAGGGTCCTGAACTTAAAGAAAGGTAACTTCGATGGTATGAGACGTGAATTAGCTAGGATAGACTGGTGAATGATACTTAAAGGGTTGACGGTGAATAGGCGATGGTAGACATTTAAAGATCACTTCAACAAATGTAATCCCGGTCTGGTGTAAAAATAAAACGGGGAAGGTGGCTCAACCGTGGCTAACAAGGGAAATTAGGGATAGTGTTAAATCCAAAGAAGAAGCATATAAATTGGCCAGAAAAAGCAGCAAACGCGAGGATCGGGAGAAATTTAGAATTCAGCAGAGGAGGACAAAGGGTTTAATTAGGAGGGTGAAAATAGAGTACGAGAGTAAGCTTGCAGGGAACATAAAAACTGACTGCAAAAGCTTCTATAGATAGGTGAAGAGAAAAAGATTAGTGAAGACAAATGTCGGTCCCTTGCAGTCAGAATCAGGTGAATTTATAATGGGGAACAAAGAAATCGCAGATCAACTGAACAAATACTTTGGTTCTGTCTTCACGAAGGAAGACACAAATAACCTTCTGGAAATACTAGGGGACCAATGGTCTAGCAAGAAGGAGGAACTGAAGGAAATCCTTATTAGTCAGGAAATAGTGTTAGGGAAATTGATCGGACTGAAGGCCGATAAATCCCTGGGGCCTGATAGTCTGCATCCCAGAGTACTTAAGGAAGTGGCCCTAGAAATAGTGGATGCATAGATCGTCATTTTCCAACATTCTATAGACTCTGGATCAGTTCCTATGGATTGGAGGGTAGCTAATGTAACCCCACTTTTTAAAAAAGGAGGGAGAGAGAAAACAGGGAATTATAGACCGGTTAGCCTGACATCGGTAGTGGGGAAAATGTTGGAATCAATTATCAAAGATGTAATAACAGCACATTTGAAAAGCAGTGACAGGATTGATCCAAGTCAGCATGGATTTATGAAAGGGAAATCATGCTTGACAAATCTTCTAGAATTTTCTGAGGATGTAACTAGTAGAGTGGACAAGGGAGAACCAGTGGATGTGGTGTATTTGGACTTTCAAAAGGCTTTTGACAAGGTTCCACACAAGAGATTAGTGTGCAAAATTAAAGCACATGGTATTGGGGGTAATGTATTGACGTGGAGAGAGAACTGGTTGACAGACAGGAAGCAAAGACTAGGAATAAACGGGCCTTTTCAGAATGGCAGGCAGTGACTAGTGGGGTACCGCAAGGTTCTGTGCTGGGATTCCAGCTGTTTACAATATACATTAATGATTTAGACGAAGGAATTGAATGTAATATCTCCAA
Organism: Pristiophorus japonicus; assembly: GCF_044704955.1. Lineage (NCBI taxonomy): Eukaryota > Metazoa > Chordata > Chondrichthyes > Pristiophoridae > Pristiophorus > Pristiophorus japonicus. The sequence goes on along the minus strand of NC_091987.1, from coordinate 120,072,689 downwards.
GTTTGCAGATGACACCAAGCTGGGTGGCAGTGTGAGCTGTGAGGAGGATGCCAAGAGACTGCAGGGTGACTTCGACAGGTTAGGTGAGTGGGCAAATACATGGCAGATGCAGTATAATGTAGATAAATGTGAGGTTATCCACTTTGGTGGCAAAAGCAGGAAGGCAGAATATTATCTGAATGGTGACAGCTTAGGAAAAGGGGAGGTGCAACTAACCTGGGTGTCATGGTACATCAGTCATTGAAAGTTGGCATGCAGGTACAGCAGACGGTGAAGGCGGCAAATGGCATGTTGGCCTTCATAGCGAGAGGATTTGAGAATAGGAGCAGGGAGGTCTTACTGCAGTTGTACAGGGCCTTGGTGAGGCAACACCTTGAATATTGTGTACAGTTTTGGTCCCCTAATATGAGGAACGACAGTCTTGCTATTGAGGGAGTGCAGCGAAGGTTCACCAGACTGATTCCTGAGATGGCAGGACTGACATATGAAGAAAGACTGGATCGACTAGGCTTATATTCAATGGAATTTAGAAGAATGAGAGGGGATCTCATCGAAACATATAAAATTCTGACGGGATTGGACAGGTTAGATGCAGGAAGAATGTTCCCGATGTTGGTGAAGTCCAGAACCAGGGGTCACAGTCGAAGGATAAAGCGTAAGCCATTTAGGACTGAGATGAGGAGAAACTTCTTCACTCAGAGAATTGTGAACCTGTGGAATTCTCTACCACAGAAAGTTGTTGAGGCCAGTTCGTTAGATATATTCAAAAGGGAGTTAGGTGTGGCCTTTATGGCTAAAGGGATCAAGGGGTATGGAGAGAAAGCAGGAATGGGGTACTAAAGTTGCAAAAATGATCAGCCATGATCATATTGAATGGTGGTGCAGCCTCGAAGGGCCGACTGGCCATTTGGGCCACTGAAGTTAAACATTATGCTGCTCATGGTGAGTCAGAAGATATGCTTTGGTATATGAACAAAAAATAATCTAATAGGATCTGGAGAGGGAATCAATAAATATAGGTTGTAAATATGGCAGAACTACAGACCACTTTTTTGTGTAACCACTACTTGCAATTCATCAAAAGGAGAAATTGGAACGTGAATTTTCCAATAGGGAACCGTGCTCAAAGAGCGTGCAGGTCAGATAATTGGCGCTACAGTATTGCAGCTTATCTGACCCGTGCTCCCTTCAAGCACTATTCCCTGTTGGGGATCAGCATTGAACTTGCCCTATGGATTAAAAGCACTCACAGCTTGTACAATACATAACCACTCGAGCAATGGATCTTGGTGTAATGAGCTATACAGTCTTTTGATTTGACACATCTTCATGTGGTCAAGGTATCAAGCTCAGAACAAAGAATTAGGCCAGCCTGGAGGTGATGGTTTTGATCGGCAACTATGCCTAAGATGTGAGAAGAAGCAATGCTGAAGATTATCTGACATCCTTTTGCCAGATGACTCTATAGCTAGTCTTCCAATTTCACGTTTATATTGAGCTACTTGTGGTTCGATCAAGATTGTAATGTCTTCCATCTATCAGAGGTACTGTGCTAGTTTGAACCTGTGGCAGTGTTTCATCACACACACACAAAGAGCAACTATTTTCAGAGATAGTTATGTTGAACGGTAGCTCAGGGAAGATTCTGTTATTTTGACATATTATGAAGGAGAGCAATGTTTGTAAATGACAGTTAACACACCGTTTGGCATTGAATACTCTTCATTTACCTAGTCTTTGTTAAATAAGTTGGAGGTGAAATTCAATAATGCTGGAAAACGGGTGCGACCCATTCAAAAAACATAGGCAGCACATCAATTTCGTGCTGCCTGCTAATTACCATGATTGTAGCGCACAGCCTCGCTGCTGACAGGCTGTGCACTCAACAGGGGGCCGAGGTTCACGTCGCTGGAGCGACGATAGCTTTACTTAAAGCTAGCCTGCTCCTCTTCAAGGCAGCCTGCAGCTCTTAAAGTTGAGCTGCCTTCTGCTGATCAAAAATGCTAAAAGTGCTTCAGCACCAACACAAATGGCTCAACAGGCCAGGGAAATGGCACCCAGGGTCTGGGATGCAGAACTCGAGTTGCTCACACGGAAACAGGAAGCCCTCCAGAAGGGAGGTGGGATCAGATCGTCGAGGCTGTCACTGCCAGCAGTATTGCCCCCACGACCTGGTTCCAGTGCGCAAAGTAGTTTCATGATCTTAGACGAGTGATAGTCAGGGAATGCATCTTCAAAAGCTGTCTCCTACCAACTGCACCACTAGTCTCACAGACTGCTCAATGCATGACCGCCCACCCATGACTCACCTACCTATCAACAATATCTATCAAATACAAGGCATACCTCACATTCCTAGCTTCATTTCAGCCCCTTGGAGGAGACGGTGCTGGCCATTCTTGGCAGGATCATGGCTGAGCCCGTGGCCAGCGGCAGGGCTGATAGGAGACAAGATGCGGGTATCCTCATACATTATCCTCCTTCTCACATCTCACTTACCCCTCATCCCACAATCTCTTCTGATTTACAAGCTGCACATGGTATAAGCATGCACCTTTTGCTTCCAACTCCCCCCCCCCCCCGCCACCACCACCACCACAATCCTACCCATGTGCCTTCCTCATTGCAGACACCCAAGAAATCCAGCCTGCCCAGCCAGTGGTTGACCAAGGGGAAGGAGAGGAAAGTAAAGAAGAAAAAAACACCCTCACTCAATGTCACACCCTGCCACTAGCTCCTTGAGGTCATCCTGCGAGGCATTCTGTAGTGTCCCCCACTGAAAGTCAGCAGCCTTCCATCAGCCATGCTGCAGCCACTGGGGTAGCACTGCGTGACATCAGTAGGATAGGCAAAGGCACACACAATACAGTCACTAAGGGAATGCACAAGGGTGATTAGTTTACTTTTTGATGTAATATTGGATGTATATATGGATAATGTTGGATTGGAACATTTGCTTTGTGGTGGCTTGTATTTCAGCATTGTGACCAAGAGGATGCTGTGATGGTCAGTAACAGAGGGAAGGTACGATGTGGGACAAATGTTGAAAGGGGAATCGGGGTGGTGTTCACTGGTGCTGCAGGCGGATTGATCCTGGATATCCCGGCTAGAAAGGGGCTGTCTCATTCCTTCCGCTTCCTCCTCTCTGCTTTTTCCTCTTCGGATCCCTCCAGCATGTACCCTTTGCTGCCTCTGCTCCAATTCCATTTGATGATGCAGCCCAAGGGGGACTGCAACTAGAGCCCCCAGGACTGGGAGCAAGTGGTCTTCTCAGTGGCCTTTAAGATCCAGAGCCTTGCAAACATCCAACAGCGCTCCCTGCCATATTTAACAACTTTTTAAATGTATTGCACCAAGCCACTACTCAAATAAAATGGAAAGAAACTAGTCCAAAAGCAAAAATATTAACTTACCTTAAAGTTGAGTGTCCCCCTTTGAGAAGCCCTAGCCTTGGCATCATTGTACTGCTGCACACACGTTCTTCCGTGCGTGGTTTGGAGAGGGCATTATTAAGAATGACGATGTCCAAAATCACAGATCGTGTGTTCAATTCAGGCATTGCACACCGATTGATGTCACGATCTGGATCATTTAAATATGATTGATTCCCAGGATGGCAGGACTGACATATGAGGAGAGACTGGATCAACTGGGCTTGTATCCACTGGAGTTTAGAAGAATGAGAGGGGATCTCATAGAAACATATAACATTCTGACGGGATTGGACAGGTTAGAGGCAGGAAGAATGTTCCCGTTGCTGGGGAGTTCCAGGACCAGGGGTCACAGTCTAAGAATAAGGGGTAAGCTATTTAGGAGATGAGGAGAAACTTCTTCACTCAGAGAGTGGTTAAACCTGTGGAATTCTCTACCACAGAAAGTTGTTGAGGCCAGTTCATTAGATGTATTCAAAAAGGGAGTTAGATATGGGCCTTACGGCCAAAGGGATCAAGGGGTATCGAGAGAAAGCAGGAAAGGTATACTGAGGTTGAATGATCAGCCATGATCTTATTGAATGGCACTGCAGGCTCGAAGGGCCGAATGGCCTGCTCCTGCACCTAATTTCTATGTTTCGATGGGAAGCGAGCGCAGGCAATGGTAGCGCTGCTGACCTGACCAAGATGGTGGCCACTGTGTTCTGCGCCGGAAGCGAATCAGCTGCCATTTTCTCTTCCAAACCGGCCTTAATGGCAGGCACTAAAGGCTCCAATTTTGTGAACATTGTCTGTTGGTATAGCCCAAATCTCAAAAAGCACATGTTCAATCCACTGACCGAAAACAAGAATCATGTGGCAGCATATGGTACATTCCAGGAACCCACCATACAATGACAAGGATTCACTCTCCGGGTCTCATTATTGTTTATCTGGATGCCGGGTGGATAAAGGCACACACTGTATCGTGGGGAGCAGCCAAGGAGGGTGAACCAGAGTAGAACATGTAGTGTAAAACCAGAGTCTGTAACAATCAGCCCGGGCAGAGAATGTTGGTAGGCTTTTTGACGATGGGGAAACAGCACAGCCAAGTTCGAGCCAATTGCAGCACTCTACCACCATTCCAGCTCGGATCAGCTAACACAGCAGAGACTGGGTACCAAGCCCAAAACCCTTTGCTCTGATTAGTTCACATTACCTTTACACACCATTGAGAGGGCTCAGTTAGACTCTCGTGTGCCCAATTTTGACCTGTCTGTTACTTGGTTATTGGCCTACGCCTTGCAGCAGGAAGCTCCTAACTTCGGAGAATTGAGACACCAACACATTTTTGGATGTCTACTCAATAACACAATAATGTATGCCACGTTGCAGCTGAAACAGCACCTCTGGAAAATCCCTGCACTATAAATCTGGTTATCTGCAGGCTGCATGACTAGTCTCTGATCATGTGCCCATCATCCCCTAAATCAACCCTCGAGTATTTCATCTGGCTGCCGACAGGTATATTTCCTAAACAGCAATCACTTTTCACATTTCAACACTATACTGCCTATAAATATGTGGATGTGTTAAGGGACTTAGTTCCATTAAACAATATTGCTGAGACAAGACAGGCATTTTAACCTCTTTCCTAATGAAAGTCTCTCTATTGCTGTATGCATAATTACACATCTTTGATTAATAAGGAGTGAGCTCTACATATGCAAGAAATAATTCATCTTTTTGTTCGATTGATTGGGTTCTTCACCTCCTCCACACCCTCTCCACCCACCCTAAATCTATTCAGACTCCTTCCCAGGAAACTGAGAAAAACAGGATTACCAAAAGCGTGCAGTAGGATCTGAGTGACCTACCAATGATTTTCCCTCTCTCTCCATTGATAGTGTCTAGGCTTCACTCAATGGTTCCTCCTGACAGCACTGACCACATCAGGAAAGTTCTGTGTAGAGAACTACAAGAATGAATCAAGGAGCGACTACTGTATATTTAAATCACACATCCCCATCGAAGTTTCCTGTGCTAAGTTATTGTATATCCATGTTGTTTACTTACTTGCAATACAAAATACTTTGCATTTATCTGCTCAGTTGCATCACAGATCCAAGTCTTTTTGCAAATCTTCAATGCATCCTCCATCCCGAATGGATTCCCTATTCAAGTGTCATAACATAAGAACATGAAACAGGAGCAGTAGGCCATACGGCACCTCGAGCCTGCTGCCCCTTTCAATAAGATCATGCCTGATTTGATCTTGGCCTCAACTCCACTTACCTGCCTGTTCCCCATAACCCTCGTCTCCCCTATAGTTCAAGACTTTGTCTATCTCAGCCTTGAATTTATTCAATGACAGCCTCCACAGCTCTCTGGGGTAGAGAATTACAAAGATTCACGACCCACAGAGAAGAAATTCCTCCTCTTCTCCATCTTAAATGGGTGACCCCTTATTCTGAAACTATGCCCTCTAGTTCTCGATTCCCCCACGAGGGGAAACATCCTCTCAGCATCTACCCTGTCAAGCCCCTCAGAATCTTATATATTTCAATAAGATCACCTTTCATTCTTCTAAACTCCAATGAGTACATGCCCATCCTTTTCTCATAAGACAACCCCTTCATCCCAGGAATCAACCTAGTGAACCTTCTCTGAACTGCCTCCAATGCAAGTATATCCTTCCTTAAATAAGGAGGCCAAAACTGTATGCAGTACTCCAGGTGTGATCTCATCAACGCGCTGTACAGTTTATACTCCACCCCCCTTGCAATAAAGGCCAACATTCCATTTGCCTTCCTAATTACTTGCCGTACCTGCATGCTAACTTGTGTTTCATGTACAAGGACCCCCAGATCCCTCTGTACCACAGTATTCTGTAGTCTCTCTCCATTTAAATAATATTTTGCTTTGCTATTCTTCCTACCAAAGAGAATAACCTCGCATTTTCCCACATTATACTCCGTCTGCCAAATTTTTTTACCCACTCACTTAACCTATCTATATCCCTTTGCAGACTCTGTGTCCTCCTCACAACTTGCTTTCCCATCTATCTTTGTATTGTCAGCAAATTTGGCTAAAATACACTCAGTCCCTTCATCCAAGTCATTAATTTATAGATTGTAAATAGATGAGGCCCCAGCACTGATCCCTGTGGCACCCCACTAGTTACAGTTTGCCAACCTGAAAAGACCCATTTATCCTGACTCTCTGTTTTCTGTTAGTTAGCCAATCCTTTATCCATGCTAATATATTATACCCAACACCACAAGCTCTTATCTGGTGTAATAACCTTTTATGTGGCACCCTATCAAATGCCTTTTGGAAATCAAAAAAAAAACTACATCTACTGGTTCTCCTTTATCCACTCTGCTCATTACATCTTCAAAGAACTCTAATAAATGTCAAACACAATTTTCTTTTCATAAAACCATGCTGACTCTGCTGGATTGTATTACGAAATTCTAAATGTCCTGCTACTTCCTTAATGATGGATTCCAGCACTTTCCCAGTGACAGATGTTAGGCTAACTGGCCTATAGTTTCCAGCTTTCTGTCTTCCTCCTTTCTTGAATAGGGGCATTACATTTGCATGTTTTCCAATCCGCTCAGACCTTTCCAGAATCTAGGGAACTTGGAAGATTACAACCAATGCATCCACCATCTCTGCAGTCACTTCTTTTAAGACCCTAGGATGTATGCCATCAGATGCATGGGACTTGTCAGCCTTTAGTCCCATTAGTTTGCCTAGTACTTTTTCCTCTAGTGATAATGATTGTTTTAATTTCCTCCCTCTCTTTCTCCCCTGATTTTCTACTATTATTGGGATGCTTTGTGTATTCTACTGTGCAAATTATTTGTTCAAAGTCTCTGCCATTTCCTTGTTTCCCATTATTAATTCCCCAGTCTCATCTTCTCAGGGACAAAAATTTACATTAGCTACTCTCTTTCCTTTTATATACTTGTAGAAGTCTGTTTTTATATTTCTTGCGAGTTTACTCTCAATCTATTATCACCCTCTTTACATTTTTTTAAGTCATCCTTCGCTGATTTCTAAAATGTTCCCAATCTTCTGGCCTACCACTAATCTCCGCAACATAGTATACCCGTTCTTTCAATTTGATACCATCCTTAACTTCCTTGGTTAGCCATGGATGGTTCATCCTTCTCATAGAGTCTTTCTTTCTCACTGGTATATATATTTGCTGAGAGTGATGAAATATCTCCTTAAATGTTTGCCACTGCTTATCTACCATCTTGCCTTTTAATCTATTTTCCCGGTCCACTTTAGCCAACTCTGTCTTCATACCTTTGTAATTGCCTTTATTTAGGTTTAAGACACTGGTTTCAGACCCAATTTTCTCACGCTCAAACAGAATGTGGAATTCTATCATATGATCACTCTTCCCGAGTGGATTCTTTACAATGAGATCATTAATTAATCCATCTCATTACACATTACCAGATCTAAAATAGCCTATTCCCTGGTTGGTTCCACAACGTATTGTTCTAAGAAATTGTCCCCAATACACTGGATGAACTCATCTTCAAGGTTACATTTGCCAATTTGATTTGTCCAATCTTTATGAAGATTAAAAGTCGCCTACCAATGTCTTCTACAAATGAAGAAACTAACAATTGGTTTCTGCATCCAACTCATTTATGTAGGCAAGAAAACAGCAGTCTAAGTTCTGGCCCCCGAAGCACTACGCTCAATAGCTCCTCCCATTCTGGCACTACACCTTACACTAGTACTCCATTTCCTTTCCAAAAAAAGTCCAATTTCTTCCAGTCCCATATTTTACTGGGATTTTATTTAATTAGCCTTTCATATGGGAGTTTGCCAAGGGTCTTTTGTAAGTTCAAATAAATGATCATAGAAATAAAATATAGTGCAACCCCTAACACTTGAAAGAAGTGAAGATGGTTTGTCAAGCAGGTGTTACAAATTTGAGTCTGGTGCAGATACTTCCTTGGATTCAGTGGCGCCAGTCACTCCCGTACACTACCAGAAAATAATTTAAGGGTCGATTTCAACAGAAACCATGAAGGCAGTTAAAATTGTCAGGGAGACTTATCCTGGCCGATTTTGACGACCCGCTCCGTTCATACATAACTTAATCCGCTCTTCTCAGCAGGAGGCAAGTACACGCGTCTGAAAACGGCAAAATCCTTCTTTAAATATGCGTATCAGGGTCTGATGACATCAGGCCCCAATCCCGACTACAATTTTAACTGTTAGCCCGAGGAGGGAAGCCATTAAGGAGTAACAGGAATGCTCTTCCGGACTCCACAAGGAAAGCTTAGGCTTCCCATACCTTGGGCTTGCTTCCCCTCTCCCACCCCCAACTCCCGATCATGAGAAACCTCCCAAAACCCTCTTCTCGTGAACTTAGTTCCTAGACATCGTTCCATCGGTCCCAGCCAGCAGCCTATTGCTGCCTGATATCCCACTCCCACCTGCCGCCCCCTGCCACTTTCAGATGGGCAACTGACGAGTGGCATGCAGATGAGACCCAGTAATTAAATAGCCCAGGCATCATGCTGTTGAGGCCGGGGGGGGGGGGGGGGGGGAGAACTGGTTCGGCGTTCGCCTCAGCCCCCGCCCGCTGGATTCTCCAGCCATCTTACAATTAGTGGCTGAAAATCAACAGAAGTGCACATTGCTAAATCATCAAAGTTTACGTGCTTGCTGAATTTAGTTGTAAGTTTGCAGGGGTCAACAGTATGCATGAGGAAATCAATGCCCCCAGGCGGACTCTTTTTACGTGTATAAATCATAAGGGGTACTATTTTGTCAGCGTACAAGTTGCCTGAACGGCCAAGCACAAAATCATGCAACTAACTGCCAATTTCCTTGGCTCAACTCGTGATTTATTCATTTTGAGTCAGCCTAGTTTGCGAAGGGTCTTTGAACAACCCAACAGGAATGGTGCCTTGAGATGCAAGACTGGAGTACGGGCATGGCTGTTGACAACTTTCCACGGTCCATAAATCTCAAATGTGTACAAGAGGCAAAATAGGACAGAACAGAGAAAATTCAGCATTTTAAAGCAAAAACTGCAGTGTTTTATTCTGCTCGGGAACTGTATTTTAATATGCAACCATCAATTGCGCACAATTTCAGAGAGTTCTTGGTGCCATTCAGAACGGTGGAGATAATGCTATACTAGAAGGATATAAGCATTAATGATCAAAAGCCTGTAGAGATAGCTGGATGATGCAGGACTGGTATTTACAAAGTGCCAATGGGTAATCTTCATCCAAATATATCTCAGGACTTCAACAGCCACAACCAGAAAGTGCCACCTTGAAAGTGGACAAGAAAACAAGGCTAATCACATTATGGATTATTTCAATTCGAAACAAATGAATTCCCATTTCTGGTTATGAAAGACATGTCCACCTCGGATATACATGTTGATTTTACATCACAAAATGATATTTAGTTCACCTACAATATTCCACCATTCTTGAAGTAAAAGAAGTTTACTTTTCTCAAATATATATCTCCGCCACCCCCCGCTCCTTCGAACAAGCTTCTCAAGCTCCACTCATATAAATAGGAATCTGTTGGATGTAAAGGCTTCTGAAATGTTAAGTCACATGGCGTTCTGTTACCCAATGGGTCCTGCCAATATTAACATATCCATGTAGTTGTTGTCTTGACTTGCGTCAGTTGCAAGAGAGAAATCATGTCCTCCAAATTAATGTTGCATTTTATTGTTCCAAATAATTCACTAACACATTACAAAACTTGCAGACAGTGTGAACCACTGAGACGAAACTCATTAGCATTCACGCCTGTTGCCTCAACGTTCAGCAGTATGGTAGTGTTACAAATCTCGGATCTGCCGGAGATATTCTCTTGAGTTAGGCATCATCAGTCTCCTGTAACTGGACCTTACAATCAAGAATTTACCTTCGCTCCCCAATATCTAGATATACAATAGCGTGACTCGAGGTGTAGCAGTGAGATAGCTTTGCTATATGGACTCAATATCGTAACCTACTGCATGACATCACGTGCACTTTTCTAATCATCCGAAGGGTAGACAGATGAACACTTTAGTGAGATGAAGCAAAATAAGAATTGTTAAGCTGCTTTATTTTACAGTCAGTAAGTGAATGTATAGAATAACAGTCATAGCAAATTCCACGTTACATTCACTTTATTTCCATCCTGAAAATAAGAAATCACACCACACTATCCCAGTCAGAGGGCTAAGTAATGCTTTCTTTTGGTCAGTTCCATCACGGAATTGAACTAAGTAAGTATTACTCTGGGCCTAGTCAGTTCTCTTCAGGTAGACTGGCCAAGGCCCCTACCTCGCAACAAATCTTACCAAGTGACCTTGAACAAGTTTTTCCAGTTCTTTAGTTTCCCCAATGGGCAGGGCTCGATCTTCAACCATTTCCCTGTCCAGGGGTTAGGTTGTGGGGCTGCCAATTAACTGACTGCTGCCTTGGGACCCCCATCCTGGAGGCTCTTGGCAACTAACTTCCGCTGGTTTCGAAACGAATACGGCTAACCAAACACAATGAGCCTTGAACAGTTCACAGGAAAGACTCAACAGCTCTCACTACTTGATCAGAAGATGGGCCACATTCTGTCGACCAGCCTCGGCTCGAATATACATCGTTTTCCTCCCCAACCCCAGCTTCATGCAGCAGAGAGGATTTTCAAACCAGTGAGCAAAATTGAACTTGAAAGTATATGTCATACCCAAATCCTCTACGGCAAAACAGTGAAATGTGACAAGTACGCACACTTCATTGACATATTTCTGACAACTAAAATCAAATTAACTTCAGTCTGCATTCACAGATCAAAGCCTAGTTCAAATATGACATATCATCAATACGGCAAGCCACAATGTTCAGATAATGCAGCATGACTAAAGTTAATCAGATCTGCACTTTTTTCCAATAATTGGTTAAACTGATGCTTTTGGTCTACCAGTACAATAGAGTTATCACTGAGCTAATCCATTTCAAAATACACAAACTAATGTTAACACCGCACAAAGTATCCCTAATACCTAGAATGCAACGTTCCACATGGCGATAAATCCGCGCATAAATTACTGACGGGTGGGATATTTGGCCAGGGTCTCAGATCATAATTCATTCACAAAATATCACGAATGTTGAAGCCCGTGGGATCCAGGGCAAAGTGGCAAGTTGGATCTAAAATTGGCGTAGAGGTAGAAGCAAAGGGTAATGGTTGATGGGTGTTTGTGACTGGAAGGATATTTCCAGTGGGGTTCCGCAGGGCTCAGTACTGGGTCCCTTGCTTTTTGTAGTATACATCAATGATCTAGATTTGAATATATTGAGTATGATTAAGAAGTTTGCAGATGACACTAAAATTGGCTGTGTGGTTAATAATGAAGAGGAAAGTCATGGACTGCAGGAAGATATCAATCTACTGGTCGGGTGGGCAGAACAGTGGCAAATGGAATTTAATTCGGAGAAGAGTGAACTAATGCACTTGGGGAGAGCTAATAAGGAAAAGATATACAGTTTAAATGTTAGGCCACTTAGAAGTGTAGATGAACAAAGAACCTTGGAGTGCTTGTCCACAGATCACTAAAAGTAACAGGCCAGGTGGATAAGGTGGTTAAGAAGGCATACGGAATTCTCACCTTTATTAGCCGAGGCATAGAATACAAGAGCAGGGAGGTTATGCTTAAATTGTATAATACACTGGTTAGGCCACAGCTGGAATACTGCATGCAATTCTGGTCGCCGTAATATAGGAAGAACGTGATTGTACTGGAGAGGGTGCAGAGGAGATTTATGAGGATGGTGCCTGGAATGGAGAATCTTAGCTATTAGGACAGATTGGATAGGCTGGGTTTGTTCTCCTTGCAACAGAGGAGGCAGAGGTGAATAAAATTTTGAGGGGCCTGGATATAGTGAATACCAAGGGCCTGTTTCCTTTGGGGGAGGGGTCAATTACAAGGGGGCATAGGTTTAAGGTGGTTGGTAGAAGGTTTAGAGGGGATTTGAGGGGAAGCTTCTTCACGCAGAGGATTGTGGGGGTCTGGAACTCGCTGCCTGGAAAGGTGGTAGAGGCAGAAACCCTCACCACATTTAAAAGGTGCTTGGCTGGACACTTGAAGCGCCATAACCTGCAGGGTTATGGACCTAGAGCTGGTAAGTGGGATTAGACAGGATAGCCTCTTGTTGGCTGGCACAGGTACGATGGTAAGTACTTCAGGGAATCTAATACGGCCAGAGTGGTCTCCTGGATGATTTTCGATCGTCTGGATGGGTCGGAGAGGAATTTTTCCAGATTTTCTTCCCCAATTGGCCTGGGTTTTTAACCTGTTTTTTGCCTCTCCCAGGAGATCGCATGCTCTGGGTGGGATGGAGTGTAGAATGTTGCGATACATGGGGTAATCGCAGTTGTGTGGGGCGGGCTGGTTGGGCCGGATGCTCTTTACCTGTCCGCCATTGTTCATAGGTTTATATGTAACCTTCAGGGTTGCTGACCGAGGGCCATGTGGCTCTGTCGGCCGGCGCAGACATGGTGGGCCAAAATGGCCTCCTTCTGCGCTGTAAATTTCTATGTTTCTATTTTTGGATCAAGTTCATGGCCTGAAGCATAGAGTGCAGCACTTTCTTAGATTAGACGGTGCCTGAATATAGGCCCGAACTTGGTGGCCTTATCACTCACTGCTGCCGAGTTTGTTTGGCAGTCTACCCTCAGTGCCAGTTTCCACTAGGCCTCCGCCGGCGGGAGGGGAGGACCGCTGGGAACCACCCACTGACTGCTGCTAGCGCACAAGGCGCACAAGTGTCCTCCCGCCCGCCGAGCTGGCAGATTCCTCTGGGCGGGAAGGACCACAGCGTGGAGGCAGGTCTAACCCCAATGGTAAGTATAAGGACCTGCAAAAAAAGATTAGTAAACGTCTTTAATTTTTTTTCCCAGCGATTTATGTGGTTGGGGTCCCCTGAAGGTTTTCCAGTGTCTTGTTTTGTGTAAATGTTTATTTTTATGTGCTGCCCCCTACCTGGGCCACACTCAATCCTCTGCGGCACTTTGGCGATGATTGCATTCGCTGCCGAGATTGGGAGCTCCCGCCCGCTGCCGACCAGATTCATGGTGCAAGTCTCTTTTTTGCCGCCAGGCGGTTTTTCAAAGGCTTTTTTACGAAACTCCCGCCCAAAGCACAGTTAGGTATCTCGGTGGTCCTTTGGGCGGCACTTAACTTCCAGCAAGTTTGGGCCCCAAGAATCCGGCAATTTTAAACCAGAGCTGAATGTTAACGTGCTTCTTGCTGTTGTGTATCTGTAAATCATGCGCTCCCATGTTCCGCCACCAGGGAGCGCATCCCCTGAAGTCCCAAGGGATCCCAGCATCCCTTGAGAGCTCTGTACAGAAGCCGGCCCCAAAGGCCTGTTCCTCACTCTGGAATGTCTTATTAAAGACTGAGGTCACTGTTACTTTAACCTCCCTGTGTGCAGCCTCATCTGTGTTAGGAACACAATAACTGGCGAAGAGAATACAAATCCAACGCAAAGATGCAGCAAACTATGTGCATCCTGGAGAAGTCCTCGGAGGGTAAGGACTGGGAAGCCTATGTCAAACGGTTACACCAGTACTTTGTAGCCAACGAGCTGGACGGAGAAGGAAGTGCACCAAAAAGGAGAGCGGTCCTCCTCACGGTCTGCGGGGCACCGACCTACAGTCTCATGAAGAATCTTCTGGCTCTGGTGAAACCCACAGATAAGTCATATGAGGAGCTGTGTACACTGGTTCGGAAGCATCTTAACCCGAGGGAGAGCGTGCCAGCGATCTGAAGGTTAGAAAGTGGCAAGCTACGTCGCTGAGCTAAGGCGGCTTGCAGGACAATGTGAGTTTGATGGCTACCTGGAGCAGATGCTCAGAGACTTTTTTTACTGGGCACTGGCCATGAGACCACCCTATGAAAACCTTTGGCTGTAGAGACACCGACCCTCAGTAAGGCCAGTGCGATAGAACAGGCATTTATGTCCACCAGTGACAACACACAGCAAATCTCTCAGCACACAAGTGCTAGCAATGTTCATAAATTAACTGGAACTGTGTTTGCGAGCAGAAATGTACAGGGCAGAAACCACGTGTCTGCAACTGCCAGCAGGTCTCAGGTGACCCAGGTGACTCAAAGTCCGCAACAAAGGATGAATGCAAGGCAATTCACACCTTGTTGGCGTTGTGGAGGCTTCCATTCAGCCTATTCATGCCACTTCAAAAGGGTATGTTTGCAAGAGCTGTGGAACAATGGGGCACCTCCAACGAGCTGCAAGCTCTGCAAAACCTGCTAACCACCATGTGGCAGAGGAAGATTGGTCCATGGTGGATCTAAGCAATTTCGAGTCTCAGAGAGAGGAGGCAGATGCTGAAGTACAGGGGTACACACATTTTTGACGAAATGTCCACCTATAATGCTAAATATAAAATTGAATGGCTTACCCGTAGCCATGGAACTGGACACTGGCGCTAGCCAATCCATCATGAGTAAAAAGATGTTTGAGAGACTGTGGTGCAACAAGGCATTCAGACCAGCCCTGAGCCCCATCCACATGAAACTGAGAACGTACACCAAAGAGCTCATCACTGTCCTGGGCAGCGTCATGGTCAATGTCACCTACGAGGGCACGGTGCACGAACTGTCACTCTGGATTGTCCCGGGCGATGGCCCCACACAGCTTGAAAGGAGCTGGCTGGACAAAATCCACTGGAACTGGGATGACATCCGAGCTCTATCACATGTCAATGAGGCCTCATGTACCCAGGTTCTTAACTAATTTCCTTCCCTTTTTGAGCCAGGCATTGGAAACTTTTCCGGGGCGAAGGTGCGGATCCACTTGGTCCCAGAGGCACGACCCATTCACCACAAGATGCGAGCGGTACCTCTCATGATGAGGGAGAGAGAATGGAAATCGAGCTAGACAAGCTGCAACATGAGGGCACCACCTTCCCAGTGGAATTCAGTGAGTGGGCCAGCCCGATTGTTCCAGTACTCAAAAGTGATGGCACGGTCAGGATTTGCGGCGATTATAAAGTAACTATTAATAGTTTCTCGCTACAGGACCAATACCCGCTACCTAAGGCAGACGACCTATTTGCGACACTGGCAGGAGGCAAGGCATTCAGCAAGCTCGACCTGACATCGGCCTACATGACGCAGGAGCTGGAGGAGTCTTCGAAGGGCCTCACCTGCATCAACATGCACAAGGGACTGTTCATCTACAACAGATGCCCGTTTGGAATTCGGTCGGCTGCAGCGATCTTCCAGAGAAACATGGAGAGCATACTCAACTTGGTACCATGCATGGTGTTTTTTCATGACGACCTATTGGTCACAGGTTGGGACACCGTCGAGCACCTACAAAACCTGGAGGAGGTCCTCCAGCTACTGGATCACGTAGGGCTGCGGCTGAAGAGGTCGAAATGCATCTTCATGGCAACAGAAGGGGAGTTTTTGGGGAGAAAGATCGTGGCGGACGGCATTCGGCCCTCAGACGCCAAGACAGAGGCTATCAGGAATGGGCCCAGGTCACAGAACGTCACAGAGCTGCGGTCGTTCCGGAGACTCTTCAACTATTTTGGTAACTTCCTACCGGGGTTAAGCACCCTCTTCGAGCCCCTACATGTGTTATTGCATGAAGGTGAGAACTGGGTATGGGGATAAAAACCAAGTAATTGCTTTTGAGAAAGCCAGAAACATTTTATGCTCCAACAAGCTGCTTGTATTGTATAACCCGTGTAAAAGACTCGTGCTAGCATGTGATGCATCGTCGTACGGAGTCGGGTGTGTATTACAACAAGCTAACGTTGCGGGGAAGTTGCAACCTGTCGCCTAGGCCTCCAGGAGCTTGTCCAAGGCCGATAGGGCCTACAGCATGATTGAGAAAGAGGCATTAGCATGTGTGTTCGTGGTAAAGAAAATGCATCAGTACCTGTTTCGCCTCAAATTTGAGCCGGAAACCGATCACAAGCCCCTCATATCCCTGTTCGCTGAAAACAAGGGGATAAATACTAATGCCTCAGCCCGCATACAAAGGTGGGCACTCGCACTATCAGCGTATAACTATACCGTCCACCACAGGCCAGGCACAGAGAACTGTGCGGATGCTCTCAGTCGGTTAGCATTGCCCACCACGGGGGTGGAAATGGCGCAACCTGCAAACTTGTTGATGGTGGCGCAGCCCGCAGAATTGTTGATGGTCATGGAAGCGTTTGAAAATGATAAATCACCCGTCACGGCCCGTGAGGTTAGGTCTTGGACTAGCCAAGATCGTCTGCTGTCCCTAGTAAAAAGCTCTGTACTGCATGGGAGCTGGGCCAGCATCCCCATTGAAATGCAAGAACTAATCAAGCCATTCCAGCGGCGAAAGGACAAGCTGAACATTCATGCAGACTGCCTATTGTGGGGTAACTGCATAGTGCTACCCAAAAAGGGCAGGGAGACGTTCATCTCAGATCTCCACAGCACACACCCGGGTATAGTAATGGTGAAAGCAATAGCCAGATCCCACGTGTGGTGGCCCGGTATCGACTCTGACTTAGAGTCCTGTGTACGGCAATGCAGTGTGTGTGCTCAGTTCAGCAATGCGCCCAAAGAGGCACCACTAACTAAATTTGTGGTCCTGGCCCTCCAGACCATGGTCGAGAATTCATGTCGACTATGCGGGCCCGTTTCTCAGTAAAATGTTCCTGGTGGTGGTGGATGCTTTTTCAAAATGGATTGAATGTGAAATAATGTCGGGAAGCACCTCCACCGCCACCATTGAAAGTCTGAGGGCCATGTTTGCCACCCACGGCCTGCCTGACATACTGGTCAGTGACAACGGGCCATGTTTCACCAGTGCCGAATTTAAAGAAATCATGACCCGCAATGGGATCAAACATGTCACCTCGGCCCCGTTTAAACCAGCCTCCAATGGGCAGGCAGTACAAACAATCAAACAGAGCCTTAAACGAGTCACAGAAGGCTCACTCCAAACCCGCCTGTCTAGAGTACTGCTCAGCTACCGCACGAGACCCCACTCGCTCACAGGGGTGCCCTCCGCTGAGCTACTCAATAAATGGACACTTAAAACCGACGCTCACTGGTTCACCCCAACCTGCATGATCAGGTAGAGAGCATGCGGCAGCAACAAAATGTAAACGATGGTCGCGCCTCTGTGTCACGGGAAATTGATCTGAATGACATTGTGCTAAACTATGGACATGGTCCCAAGTGGATCGCGGGCATGGTGATAGCTAAAGGGAGTAGGGTGTTTGTAGTCAAACTAGACAATGGACAAATTTGCAGAAAGCACCTGGACCAAACGAGGCTGCGGTTCACAGACTGCCCTGAACAACCCACAGCAGACACCACCTTTTTCAAGCCCACTACACACACCCAAAGGATCAACGACAGCACCCTGGACCTGAATCAGGAAATTGAACCCATCACGCCCAACGGCCCAGCAAGGCCAGGCTCACCCAGCAGCACAGCGAGGGCACAGCCAACACACCAGAACAGACATTTGTACCGAGGCAGTCCACTAGGGAAAGAAAGGCTCCTGACCGCCTCACCTTGTAAATAGTTTTCACTTTGACTTTGGCGGCAGGGGGGGGGGGGGGGGGGGGAGTGATGTTGTGTATCTGTAAAGCATGCACTCCCATGTTCCGGCACCAGGGAGCGCATCCCCTGAAGTCCCAAGGGATCACAGCATCCATTGGGAGCAGTGTATATTGGACATTGGAACCAGTTCTGGGGGAGGTGGGACCAGTACAAACCGGACGGTCTGCACCTGGGCAGGACCAGAACCAATGTCCTTGGGGGAGTGTTTGCTAGTTCTGTTTGGGAGGAGTTAAACTAACATGGCAGAGGGATGGGAACCTATACAGGGAGACAGAGGGGAATAAAATGGAGACAGAAACAAAAGATAGAAAGGAGAATAGTAAAAGTGGAGAGCAGAGAAACCCAAGGCAAAAAACAAAAAGGGCCACTTTACAGCAGAATTCTAAACGGTCAAAGTGTGTTAAAAAGCCAAGCCTGAAAGCTCAGTGCCTCAATGCGAGGAATATTCAGAATAAGGTGGACGAACTAATTGCACAGGGGTATGATGTGATTGGCATCACGGAGACATGGCTCCAGGGTGACCAAGGCTGGGAACTCAACATTCAGGGGTATTCAGCATTTAAGAAGGATAGACAGAAAGGAAAAGGAGGCGAGGTGGCGTTGCTGGTTAAAGAGGAAATTAATGCAATTGTAAGGAAGGACATTAGCTTGGATGATGTGGAATCGGTATGGGTGGAGCTACGGAATACCAAAGGGCAGAAAACGCTAGTGGAAGTTGTGTACAGGCCACCAAATAGTAGGAGAGTGGTTGGGGACAGCATCAAACAAGAAATAAGGGATGTGTGCAATAAAGGTACAGCAGTAATCATGGGCGACTTTAATCTACATATTGATTGGGCTAACCTAACTGGTAGCAATGCGGTGGAGGAGGATTTCCTGGAGTGTATTAGGGATTGTTTTCGAGACCAATATGTCGAGGAACCAACCAAAGAGCTGGCCATCCTAGACTGGGTGAGGTGTAATGAGAAGGGACTAATTAGCAATTTTGTTGTGCGAGGCCCCTTGGGGAAGAGTGACCATAATATGAATATGGTGGAATTCTTTATTAAGATGGAGAGTGACAAAGTTAATTCAGAAACTAGGGTCCTGAACTTAGGAAAGGTAACTTTGATGGTATGAGGCGTGAATTGGCTAGATTAGACTGGCAAATGATACTTAAAGGATTGACGGTGGATAGGCAATGGCAAACCTTTAAAGATCACGTGGATGAACTTCAACAATTGTACATCCCTGTCTAGAGTAAAAATAAAACAGGGAAGGTGGCTCAACTGTGGCTAACAAGGGAAATTAAGGATAGTGTTAACTCCAAGGAAGAGGCATACAAATTAGCCAAAAAAAGTAGCAAGCCAGAGGACTGGGAGAAATTTAGAAATACAGCAGAGGAGGACAAAGGGTTTAATTTAGAAGGGGAAAATAGAGTATGAGAGGAAGCATGCCGGAAACATAAAAAATGACTGCAAAAGCTTCTATAGATATGTGAAGAGAAAAAGATTAGTGAAGACAAATGTTGGTCCCTTGCAGTCGGATTCGGGTGAATTTATAATGGGGAACAAAGAAATGGCACACCAATTCAACAAGTACTTTGGTTCTGTCTTCACAAAGGAAGACACAAATAACCTTCCCGATGTACTAGGGGTCCGAAGGTCTAGTGAGGAGGAGGAACTGGAGGATATCCTTATTAGGCGGGAAATTGTGTTCAGGAAATTGATGGGATTGAAGGCCGGTAAATCCCCAGGGCTTGATAGGCTGCATCCCAGAGTACTTAAGGAAGTGGCCCTCGAAATAGTGGATGCAATGGTGATAATTTTCCAACAGTCTATTGACTCTGGATCAGTTCCTATGGACTGGAGGGTTGCTAATGTAACACCACTTTTTAAAAAAGGAGGGAGAGAGAAAACGGGGAATTATAGATCGGTTAGCCTGACATCAGTAGTGGGGAAAATGTTGGAATCAATCATTAAGGATGAAATAGCAGCACATTTGGAAAGCAGTGATAGGATTGGTCCAAGTCAGCATGGATTTATGAAAGGGAAATCATGCTTGACAAATCTCCTGGAATTTTTTGAGGATGTAACTAGTAGAGTAGACTGCGGGAGAACCAGTGGATGTGGTGTATTTGGACTTTCAAAAGGCTTTTGGCAAGGTCCCACACAAGAGATTGGTGTGCAAAATCAAAGCACATGGTATTGGGGATAATGTACTGACGTGGATAGAGAATTGGTTGGCAGACAGGAAGCCGAGATCGGGATTAACGGGTCCTTTTCAGAATGGCAGGCAGTGACTAGTGGATTGCCGCAGGGCTCAGTGCTGGGACCCCAGCTCTTTACAATATATATTAATGATTTGGATGATGGAATTGAGTGTAATATCTCCAAGTTTGCAGATGACACTAAACTGGGTGGTGGTGTGAGCTGTGAGGAGGACGCCAAGAGGCTGCAGGGTGATTTGCACAGGTTAGGCGAGCGGCCAAATACATGGCAGATGCAGTATAATGTGAATAAATGTGAGGTTATCCACTTCGGGGGCAAAAACACGAAGGCAGAATATTATCTGAATGGCGGCAGATTAGGAAAAGGGGAGGTGCAGCTGACCTGGGTATCATGGTTCATCAGTCATTGAAGGTTGGCTTGCAGGTATAGCAGGTGGTGAAGGCGGCAAATGGTATATTGGCCTTCATAGCTAGGGGATTTGAGTATAGGAGCAGGGAAGTCTTACTGCAGTTGTACGGTGCCTTGGTAAGGCCCCACCTGGTATATTGTGTTCAGTTTTGGTCTCCTAATCTGAGGAAGGACGTTCTTGCTATTGAGGGAGTGCAGCGGAGGTTCACCAGACTGATTCCTGCGGTGCAGGTTCGAAGGGCCGAATGGCTATTCCTGCACCTATTTTCTATGTTTCTATGTTTCTGTGGCAGGACTGACATATGAGGAGAGACTGGATCGACTGGGCCTGTATTCACTGGAGTTTAGAAGGAAGAGAGGGGATCTCATAGAAACATAAAATTCTGATGGGACTGGACAGGTGAGATGCGGGAAGAATGTTCCCGATGTTGGGGAAGTCTAGAACCAGGGGACATAGTCTTGGTCCTAAATGGCTTACCCCTTATCCTGAGATGAGGAGGAACTTCTTCACTCAGAGTTATTAACCTGTGGAATTCCCTACCGCAGAGAGTTGTTGATGCCGGTTCATTGGATATATTCAAGACGGAGTTAGATATGGCCCTTGCGGCTAAAGGGACCAAGGGGTATGGAGAAAAAGCAGGAACGGGGTATTGAAGGAATGATCAGCCATGATCTTATTGAATGGTGGTGTAGGCTCGAAGTGCCGAATGGCCTACTCCTGCACCTATTTTCTATGTTTGTATGTTTCTATATATGCCGGCCCCTAAGGCCTGTTCCTCACTCTGGATTGTCTTAATAAAGACCGAGGTCACTGTTACTTTAACCTCCCTGTGCGCAGTCTCATCTGTGTTAGGAACACAATACTTGCTCCATTCCAAGCACTCAGAAAATGCTCCAACCAGCTGACGTCTGTTACACTGGAACTCTGTTTTCAGCACAACAGGGCATTACTGTGGCTGGGCTTCGCTGCTCTTCACTTTATGTAACTGCTGACCTCATTTTAGATTTAGTGTTGGAGCTATTTTTAAATAGCAATCTCCTGATGCTTTAAGTGCAAAGGCGACACTTTTTTTGCCTGAAAAGTAACAACTGATTCTAGTATTTATCAGTTTAACTGTAATGTTGATGTCATGGCTCAGTTGTAACAGTCTCATAACTGGACTGTGTCAGCTGTTCACAATAGTATTGTGTGACAACACCACGTAGCATGCTCAGTTTGCCATTATCATCATGGCCACCATCACTGGTGGTAGATTCATTAAACTAACTCCAACTGGAAAGCATGGGGCTCGATGGTAGAGGAAAACATCATCCATTAGTCGTGAAAAAGGACTGGAAGAAGCACAGAACTGGAGCAGATTGTTAGTTGAGTTAGGTGTTTGAACTGCTTGCCTGGCCTTTGCTCTCAAGGTTCATAATGTTGTCCAAATCTCTCTCATGTGTTACTGCTAGCCATTTTTTATTCTCGAAATCACACAGAACAGTCACCATAAACCCAGTAAACACTGTTTAAAATGCAATGCTGCTGACACAGCAGACTATTAACCTTTGTCGAAGTATGTGTCACGGCCTCAGTTCTAGAGTTCCAGCTTATTCAGCAAACTGTGGTTCATTGCTCCAACCCTGAAGCAAGAAAGATTATTTGAAATAAAAAGTTTTTACAGCCCAATGTAAAATGAGAGATTTATAAAGTGGCCGCCTTCTCATAAGGTCTCTGCACTGATTAATCGTACCATAAAATTGATATGCTTTTTTTTTAAAAAAGAAAAAATGTGCTATAATTTTAACGGATAATGCAGTGGCAGTTATAAATCCAGCAGGTTCTCGTCTCTGTGCTGCTGGAGGTTTCACTATGATAATTTACAAGCGCATCAAATTGTACATCAGTGTATTCCTCTAGTGAGTGCAACATATCTACATTCACTTCTTACGACAGCTAATCAATCGGCCTATTAGCATTTAGTCCATAATGTTGCTAAATTTAATTTAGTTATGTGCCAGGGAGTAGGTAGGGCGGGGCAGAGGAGAAATTAATATTTCAGGTCGTTGACACAGTCAAGTGTTTTCTCAACTAATTTCTTGTTGCCAAAAGATTTGTTAACATTGGTCCACTAATTATTGGAATTTCCCAAGATTTTGTGTACATGTTCACTCTGAAGCCATGAAAAAAAGATACATTCTAACAATCATAAAGTGTACATCATTATGGAAGCAACACTAACCAGGAGGGTGCCAACTTTCTGCTCAGACACATCCCCCCTCTAATCTACACAAAGCAAGCTGAAGAGGCCATCTACTGGATCAGTGCTGTCGCCTTGACTGGCAGAACCTACTAGGACAGGAACAAAATCCAAGATGGTGCATGGACTTCATGCAGGAGCACAGTTGGGTTGGCAACAACATAAAATGCCGACACTTTGCAGAGGAAGCCATGATAGAACTGTATGGTCAGCAGAGTCACACCTGGAGTATTGTGTACAGTTTTGCTTTCCTTACCCAAGGAAGGATATACTTGCCATTGAGGGAGTGCAACAAAGATTCACCAAAATGATACCTGGGATGGGGGGGGGGTGGGGGAAAGGTGGCAGATTGTCCTATGAGGGGAGATTGAGTAGACTTGGTCTATATTCGCTAGAGTTTAGAAGAATGAGAGGTGACCTCATTGAAACTTTACAAAATTCTTATAGGGCTTGACAGGGTAGATTCAGGGAGGATGTTTCACCTGGCTGTGATGTCTAGAACCAGGGGGTCACAGTCTCAGAATAAGTGGTTGGGCATTTAGGACTGAGATGATGAGAAAATTCTTCACTCAGAGGGTGGTGAATCTTTGGAATTCTCTACCCCGGAGGGCTGTTGAGGCTCAGTTATTGAGTATATTCAAGACAGAGATCGATAGATTTTTGGATATTAAGGGAATCAATGGAGATAATGCAGGAAAGTGGAGTTGAGGTTGAAGATCAGCCATGATTTTATTGAATGGGGGAGCAGGTACGAGCAGCCTCCTCCTGCTTCTAATTCTTATGTTCTTATGAGAAGGAGCAGCTGAAGTTAAAATGGAAGCACCTGGCAGCGAATCCCAGCTTCAGCTGCTCCTTCTCATAAGAATTAGAAGCAGGAGTAGGCCCCTCGAGCCTGCTCCCCCATTCAATAAGATCATGGCTGATCTTCAACTTCAACTCCACTTTCCTGCATTATCTCCATTGATTCCCTTAATATCCAAAAATCTATCGCTCTCGGTCTTGAATATACTCAATAACTGAGCCTCAACAGCCCTCTGGGGTAGAGAATTCCAAAGATTCACCACCCTCTGAGTGAAGAAATTTCTCTTTCCATTTCATATTGTCTGCTGCATCTTAAACTATTTCTGCAGGTTACAGTGAATGCTTGCTGCATGGTTATCATTCTCTTCCTTGCAGTACGCGATTGCAGCGTGGGCGGGACCATCGGCGGTGTCGGGGCCCAGGTGCAGGAAGTGAGGTGGCGAGCAGCAGAGGAGCGGTGAAAGCTGGGGCCAAGGAGAGGCGTGATCGGGGCCCAGGAGAGGCAAGAGTTTGGGATGGTGGGGTCGTGGCCCAGGAGCGGCGGGGTCGAGGTGTGGCAGGGTCGTGGCCTAGTAGCAGCGGAGTCGTGGAGTGGCAAGGTCGGAGTCAAGGAGCCCAGCTGCGAGGCAGAGGCCCAGAAACCTCGCAGCGTATAACAACAGCGGGGACGGGGCCCAGGGAAGGTGCAGCACGGGTCAGCCCACACTGCGATCTATGGACAGCAGGAGTATGTGTGCATACTAGGTCCATATAGCAGAGCTTGGACTCCAGTCATCTCAGTTAACCCTTGCCACTGGACCACGAACCTTACTCTGTCAAGCCCATGTGGTGGTTGATGTGCAACGGCCACTCCACATTAAAGGAATTCACGCACAGGCATCTTCCATCCTTCAGGATATAGTTCGGGAAACACCTGTGAGCTCATCGTTTTGGTGTGGAAGCGGGTCACCCTCGAATTGATGGAGTGCCTAATACTACTATACCTTGTAGTACTTCATAGAAATTGCAGCAGAGGTCATCAATTTAGCTCATCATACCTATGGTGATGCTCGGTCTTCAACAGGAGCTACCTATTCTAATCCAGTTTGCCTCCTTCCACATGTGCAATACTTTTGACAATGACGTGCCACCTCATTTACTTTATGTTTTCACACACATTTGGAACTTATTCCATTTCATATTCATCAGTATAAGTGCATTATTTATTCAATATAATTCACTTTTGCTGACAAATAGGGCCCAACTTTCCCCCCTCTGTAAAAACGGTGCAAGTGAGGTGCACCAACTTTCTAGACTAAAAAGGGCGCCGAAAAGTTACCTTCCAATTCTCCCTGTTCCTCAGTATGTCTTCAGCCTCGGCATGGCACAGCACATCCAGTGGGGGGGCGGAGCCAGGTCCCGGTACTGAAAACAGTCCCGCGACCTCTGCACATGCACGCTAGAGTGTGCGCGCATGTGCAGTAGCTCCTCGCAGCCCAAATCTCTGCGACTCTGCAGACTGTGTGGGAGGGGCCCGAAGCACGCCGCCCCCTAGCCCTGGCCAAATGCGTTCCCTAAGGTAGGACTTCTATTTTTCGTGTGTTATTTATTGATTGATTGATTGCTTATTACTTTGGTCTTGGTGCTTTAGGTGCAGGATTCCTTCTATTTTTTATTTGTTAATTAATTGCTTATTACTTTTTGTGCTTTGTTAGTCTTGGTGCTAGGTGCAGGTCCTCTCAGCTTCTTTGTATTTTTTATTTGTTATTGAATGCTTATTTTTGTGCTTTGTTTAGTGCTTGGCGCTTTAAATGCATTTATGCTTCTTTAATGTTGTTGTGAAGGTTTCCCTTCCCCCCCATCTCTGGCAACCTGCATTGATTTCTTAGCTTACCGCGGACACATATGCTGGCCTAAGTTAGTTTGGAGTAACTTTTAGCTGTCTAAACTTGCTTAAATGGCCAAAACAGGCGTAAGTGGCTGGCAACTCCCCCTTCTGGGAAAAAAAATTAAACTTAAAAAAAACCTAACTCACTTACACTGGAGCAAATTAAATGGGCAGAATTATTCAAAAAAACATCTAGTTACTCAAAAAAAAACTACTCCTGGGGAAACTTAAGCCCATTGATCTGAGAATAGGGTTCAATCACAAATCCCATTAAGCACTGAATCCTGAAGTGAATTCAAGGGTCTGATAAAGTCATCTGGCAACTTAGTTAAACAGTACTGACTGAAGGCTAGAAACCGCGCCACATTTTGCAATTAATTTAAATAATGTGGCTTAATTTGACAATTTGGAAGGACAGGCAGAAAGGAAAAGGAGGTGGGACAGCACTGTTAATAAAGGATGAGATCAGTGGGTTAGTGAGAAACGATATTGGCTCAGAAGCTCAAGATGTTGAATCAGTTTGGGTGGAGATAAGGAACAATAAGGGGAAAAATTTACTTGTGGGTGTAGTCTATAGGCCCCCTAACAGTAGTTACACTGTTGGACGGAGTATAAATCAAGAAATAATGGAGACTTGTAAAAAATAAATGGCAATAATCATGGGCAATTTTAACCTTCATATTGATTGGACAAAGCAAATTGGCCAGGGTAGCCTTGAGGAAGAGTTCATAGTGTATTTCTGGGATAGTTTCCTTGAACAGTACGTTGCGGAACCAACCAGGGAGCAGGCTATCTTAGACCTGGTACTGTGTAATGAGACAGGATTAATAAATGATCACCTAGTAAAGGATCCTCTAGGAATGAAGTGACCATAATATGGTTGAATTTCAAATTCAGTTGGAGGGTGAGAAAGTTGGATCTCAAACCAGTGTCCTAAGCTTAAATAAAGGAGACTACAAAGGTATGAAGGCAGTGTTGGCTAAAGTGGACTGGGAAAATAGATTAAAGTGTGGGACGGTTGATGAGCAGTGGCAGACATTTAAGGAGATATTTCAATACTCGCAACAAAAATATATTCCAATGAGAAGGAAAAACTAAGAGAAGGGATAACCATCCATGGCTAACTATATTTAAATGTCCGGTTACATATCTGACCTTTGGGACCCAAGCATGACTGTTTCTCCGCACCTCACGTGCATGAGTCATGTTTTTGTCCAAGATACATCAAGTGTTATCCAATCCAGCACCTTTTCATTTTGAACTTGCTCTAGGTTATGTTGTATACTACTGAGTAACCATGCTCGCTGCGCCATATGTTGGGGTAAAAAGACTTCTCTTCAAGGTGGATCCCCTGAAATAAGGGATCGAAACCCACCCGTATAGCGACCACGGAATCACTCAGACGAAACCTCGGTTCAACCGATCTTTATTTCAAACATAGGCAGGGGAAGAGTTCCGATGAATCCTTCGAAATACAAGAGTTCTACATGCACAGTTACACAGTTTTTCGAGGTGTGCGACCCTCCGACAAAACTTCTATGACCACCGATTGGCCAACAGCTTATCAGCGGAGCTTCATTGATTCATAGACCTTTATCAGACCGGCTGCTGAGTGGTTTCCCTTCTGGAATATGTTGTCCTACAGTGTCAACTTTGCTTCAGTTTCTCATAATGTGTTGGTTAACCTTGTTTCCCAGGGTTAGCTGTGCACCTGGTTTCTTATCAGCCAATATTATCCCTTTCCCAAAGAACTCCAGCCAAAACTATCGCATTCCCATGAGTGCAGCTGCTGCTACAATTTATGTTTCCAGACAGCTTACGTACTACTGTCCTTGGTAGGTGTTGTTCTGCACTGAATATGTAAGTTTCTATTTTCTATCAATCTGTACTAAAGTTCAACACAGTTGATGGTTCATTGACCATCAAGCTTTGCTTCTTAGCCTTTCTCCAAAAACACATTTGTAAGTGAGTTTTATAAGCGAGCTTTACATACATAAGCAAATGTTACATACAATCTATCAATAGGCGATATTACAATCCCTATCATAAGGTGGAGGAACTCCCGACTCCTCACAAACTCCTAAAACTGATAAGCCCTTTAATGTGTGTTAGTATCCACTTTAGTGACCATCTCTCCGTCTACTTCCACTTTGGTGACAATAATTTATCCCCTTACAATACTTTACCCTCTTACAATATCAAATTGAAAACAAGGGCATACAATGTGGCCAAGACTAGTGGGAGGCCAGAAGATTGGGACACTTTTAAAAGCCAGCAAAGAAATAAGAAGAAAATGATAAAGAGAGGGAAGATAGATTATGAAAGTAAACTAGCACAAAATATAAAAACAGAGTTTCAACAGGTACATAAAAAGGAAAAGAGTAGCTAAAGTAAATGTTGGTCCCCTAGAGGATGAGACTGGGGAATTAATAATGGAGAACAGGGAAATGGCAGAGACGTTCAACAAATATTTTGTATCGGTCTTCACGGTAGAAGACACTAAAAACATCCCAATAGTGGATAATCCAGGGGCTACAGGAAGGGAGGAGTTTAATACAATCACCATCACTAAAGAAATAGTACTCGGTAAAATAATGGGACAAAAGATGACAAGTCCCCTGGACCTGATGCCTTACATCCTAGGGTCGAAAAAGAAGTGGCTGTGGAGATAGTGGATGCATTGATTGTGGTCTACCAAAATTCCCTGGATTCTGGGGCGGTCCCAGCATATTGGAAAACCGCAAATGTAACGCCCCTATTTAAAAAGGAGGGAGACAAAAAGCAGTATCCTATAGACTAGTTAGTCTAACATCTGTCGTTGAGAAAATGCTGGAGTCCATTATTAAGGAAGCAGTAGCGGGACATTTGGAAAGTCAATGAAACAAAGTCAGCATGGTTTTATGAAAGGGAAATCATGTTTGACAAATTTATTGGAGTTCTTTGAGGATGTAATGAGCAGGGTGGATAAGGGGAAACTAATGGATGTGATGTATTTGGATTTCCAGAAGGCATTCGATAAGGTGCCACATAAGAGGTTACTGCACACAATAAAAGCTCACGGGGTTGGGCATAATATATTAGCATGGATAGAGGATTGGCTAACTAACAGAAAACAGAGAATCTGGGAAAATGGGTCATTTTCTGGTTGGCAAACAGTAACTAGTGGGGTGCCGCAGGGATCAGTGCTGGGGCCTCAACTATTTACAATCTATATTAATGACTTGGATGAAGGGACCGAGTGTAATGTTGCCAAGTTTGCTGATGATACAAAGATGAGTGGGAAAGTAAATTGTGAGGAGGACACAAAAAATCTGCAAAGGGATATAGACAGGCTAAGAGAGTGGGCAAACATTTGGCAGATGGAATATATGTGGGAAAATGTGAGGTTATCCACTTTGGCAGAAATAATAGAAAAGCAAAGTATAATTTAAATGGAGAAAAATTGCAAAGTGCTGCAGTACAGAGGGACCTGGGGGTCCTTGTGCATGAAACACAAAAAGTGAGTATGCAGGTACAGCAAGTAATCAGTAAGGCAAATGGAATGTTGGCCTCTATTGCAAGGGGGATGTGGTATAAAAGCAGATAAATCCTGCTGTAACTGTACAGGGTATTGGTGAGGCCACACCTGGAGTACTGTGTACAGTTTTGATCTCCGTATTTAAGGAAGGATATACTTGGATTGGAGGCTGTTCAGAGAAGGTTCTCTAGGTTGATTCCGGAGATGAGGGATTGACTTATGAAGATAGGTTGAGTAGGTTGGGCCTATACTTATTGGAGTTCAGAAGAATGAGAGGTGATCTTATTGAAACATATAAGATAATGAGGGGGCTAGACATGGTGGATGCAGAGAGGATATTTCCACTCATTGGGGAAACTAAAACTAGGGGACATTGGAGCCCGAAATTCAACAACTTACCACGCACTAACGCCCAAAAATACAAGTTTCATCGAAAAAAAGCCACATTTACCACCCAGCAGTAAATTCCAGTGTTAATACGGCCGGGCAGTATTCGATACTATCTGCCCATGTATTAACACCAAAAATGGTTTAATTAAGATCCGTTTACCACCGGACCTTAATACCGTCCTGAAAAAGCAGGTCTTACTGGATCTTATGTAGGCGGTATGGACAGATTTGTTTGATATTACACAGACCTTTATAGTTCTCCACAGTTTGATGTAATTTTAAATGCATTGTAGTATTTTCTAGTGTTAGGCAATAATATAAATGGTCTAATGAAGCCTTATTTACTCTTTTAGTCTGTCTCACTCACATTACTCTCGCTCACTATCATAGGCAGTCCCTCGGAATCGAGGAAGACTTGCTTCCACTCTTAGCATCAATTCTTAGGTGGCTGTACAGTCCAATACAAGAACCACAGTCTCTGTCACAGGTGGGACAGATAGTCGTAGAGGGAAAGGGTGGGTGGGATTGGTTTGCTGCACGCTCTTTCCGCTGCCTACGCATGATTTCTGCATGCTCTCGGTGACTAGACTCGAGGAGCTCAGCGCCCTCCCGGATGCACTTCCTCCACTTAGGGCGGTCTTTGACCAGGGACTCCTAGGTGTCAGTGGGGATGTTGCACTTTATCAGGGAGGCTTTGAGGGTGTCCTTGTAATGTTTCCACTGCCCACCTTTGGCTCGTTTGCCGCGAAGGAGTTCAGAGTAGAGCGCTTGCTTTGGGAGTCTCGTGTCTGGCATGCGAACTATGTGGCCTGCCCAGCAGAGCTGATCAAGTGCTTCAATGCTAGGGATGTTGGCCTGGTCGAGGACGCCAACGTTGGTGCGTCTGTCCTCCCAGGGGATTTGTAGGATCTTGTGGAGACACCGTTGGTGGTATTTCTCCAGCGACTTGAGGTGTCTGCTGTACATGGTCCATGTTTCTGAGCCATACATGAGGGCGGGTATTACTAAACTTTGAGCTTGGTGACAGTTTTGAGGGCCTGGTCTTCAAACACTCTTTTCCTCAGGCGGCTGAAGGCTGCATCGGCACACTGGAGGCGGTGTTGGATCTCGTCGTCAAAGCCTGCTCTTGTTGATAGAAGGCTCCCGAGATATGGGAAGTGGCCGCTCAGCAGTTGTGGGCCCACTGTCTATGGCCTCATCAGCGACTTGCTAGCCCCAGAGAAGACAACAATCAAAACATATGCAGAGCTCGTAATGATGATACAGGAACAGTTCAAACCTAAGGAGAACATCCTCACAGCCAGACACCGGTTCGACACCCACCGGCGGCCCGAAGGCCAAGAAATCGCAAAATATGCTGCAGACCCGAGATGATTGGCTGCACCATGTGATTTTGGCAACCACCTCACCCAAGCGCTGAAGGACATTTTCGTTATTGGAATCGGTCACGAGGGCCTTCGCCACAAGCTGCTCTCTGCGGACACCACGGTCACCCTATAGAAGGCAATTAACGTGAGCCAGACGTTCATGGTTTCGGCCTGCGATTCCAAAGGGATGACTCACAGCCAGGACTCTAACCCGGCAAGTTACGTGAACCGACTGGCGCCTTTTCAGAAGCAAGGCTGCTGCTAGCAGTCTCTCAGGGTAGAGAGAACAGAGCCCTGAGTCCCGCAACCCTGAGTCCACCACGTGGGGCCAACTGGCCCACCCCATGCTGGCGCTGTGGAGGAAATCACAGGGCCCACCAGTGCCGCTACAAAGATTTGCAAAGGCTGCAACACGAAGGGCCACCTCCAGCGAATGTGCAAGAGAAATTGTACTCACCGAGTCAATGAAGAGTTAACCGATCATCTGGACTCCAGCGCTGATGAAAAGAGTAGAGTCCATGAGGCAGCTCAGCCCCACGATGAGGAGTACGGAGTTTTTACCTGCACCACCGAGAGCTCTCTGTTGAAAATGGAAGTCGAAATCAACGATGTTCCAGTCACGATGGAGGTGGACACAGGGGCGAGCCAATCGCTGATGAATCAGGCGAACTTTGATAAACTCTGGGACAATCCAATCGAACGACCTAAAATAATCCCAATCCAAGTGAAGCTGCTCACCTACACAAACGACACCATCCCAGTCGTTGGCAGCGTGGATGGCCAGGTGCACAAGTTACCTTTGTGGATCGTTGCTGGTGAGGGTCCAATGCTGCTAGGAAGAAGATGGATGAAACAAATCTGTTGGAGCTGGGAGAACCTCCAGCCTCTGGCGATCGACGTCCTACGTGGCCCCAAATTTGGATCCAGCACAGCACCTGAGAAACCAGCCGCTCAACTCGACTGAGTAGCGACGACACAGGCTCAAAGACCCGACCTCACCTCCAGGCTCCAGTGGCAGGACTCCGGAGGAAGAGAATCAACACAGAAGGCAACTTCCCTGCTTCCGTGGCAGAATCTGGGGAAAAAAGGATCACCGCAGCCTACCTAGTGGAGAGAAAGAAGATGGCGCCCGAACCACAGGGTGAAGCACCTGAAGTAAAGACGGCGGCGGCCAGACCACCAGGGGCAGCGTTGAGGGAGCAACACGTGATGTCGAGCCGCGAACCAGATTGGGGTGAAGATTGCAATGCCCTTTTAAAGGAGACTGGCAACCCATCACAATTAAAGGGACAGTTCCACTCTTTATACAGCGATGCCGGTGATACACATGTAGACAATGTAATTGACAAATGCAAGAATGTAAATGTAACTAACCATGTTAAGTCGGGCGATTGCAGTTGGAACTAATGCAATATGACTGTAAATGAAGTAATGATGTACGATGCCGGGTTCTACATGTACGCCGACAAAAACAAGGGCAACCTCCCATCAGAAGCACCCAAGTCTAGCAGGCTACTCGATCATGTAGCCTGCGCCCCCGGGACCAATGTGATGCCCCAGGGAGCGTGGCCACACACAGAGGAAGCAGACCAGCTGCAGGGCCAGCGATCAGCGGACGGCAAAGGTACCGGTACCCTGCCCCCAATCGGCTCTACCTCTCTGGCCACCAGGAGCAAGAGGCGAGCACCCTTCAGCTCTCCCAACGGGACCTGGGATTACCAGGCTCCCACTAATTGCTGAAGGGAAGCAGGGAGACACCGCAGCCCTCAAAGGAGGACAGGGAGGCCACATACTCCTGTGGCTCTGCCCACCACTAGGCAACGGCAAAGGCCCTGAGACTCAGCCAGATGAGCGATCTGAGCCCACCCAGCTGGCAGGGGACACAGCGCCACCATCAGACAACCTGGACACAGTCCGGGCACTCTGGAACTAGCGTCCTCACCCACCTGCACCTATACTGATAGAGACCTAGGGGTCACCTGTACACGATAGGTAACCAGGTATAAAAGGGAGCTCACCACACTGTACCCTCACTCAGGAGCTGTAATAAATTGACTAAGGTCACCACAGTTCAAGTACAATACCTTGCCTCATGGAGTCATTACTAGAGTGGTTACAGATACAATAACTCACTTTGCGCCCCCCCAAGCGAGCTCACTCTCTTTTCCCACCCCACCCCCACAGCGATCTCACTGTCTTCTCCCTCTTCACACCGCCTCCCCCCAGCAATCTCTCCCTTTCTCTTCGACCCATCCCACTCCCGGCCCCCATAGCGATCTCAGGCCGGCAGTCTCATCGGTGCCTCTCGGGGGCGCGGAGCTTGATAGCCCCACACGCATGCGCACAACTTGGGAGCTGGAGATTCCCAAGTCAATAGGCCTCCTCCGCCGCACACTGCCCACTGCACTCCGCTCCAGTTATCGCCGAGAAAAGCAGGATGAAATTCGCGCCCACTCGGCTCCAGCGGTACCGGGCAGTAAAAAAATCATGCACTGCCTGAGGACCGCTGAAAAATGGGCGGAACTTGGGTTTCACCAAATTCGGGCCCGTAGTCTCAGAATAAGGGGCCGCCCATTTAAAACGGAGATGAAGAGGAATTCCTTCTCCCAGAGGGTTGTAAATCTATGGAATTCTCTGCCCCAGAGAGCTGTGGAGGCTGGGTCATTGAAGATATTTAAGGCTGAGATAGACAGATTTTTGAGCGATAAGGGAATAATGGGTTATGGGGAGCGGGCAGGGTAGTGAAGCTGAGTCCATGATCAGATCAGCCATGATCTTATTAAATGGTGGAGCAGGCTCGAGGGGCCAGGTGGCCTACTCCTGCTCCTATTTCTTATGTTCTTAATCCAGATAATTGCTTAGTGCTAAATACTAAATCACTATAATCAACATTACTTAAAAGGAACTGTATTTTGTACATTTGCAGTTATTTTATGGCGCCAGTCAGCAATACTGGGTAAAATGGGTTTTAATCTGTCCTATAACTAAAAATTAATAGTGTAGTTGGACTTTTATGGAGAGATTTATTTTGCAATTAAATCACGCAGGTTCCATGCATCTAAAATGTGAAAAAGACTGACTTGAAGATTGAACAACTCCTGGTGTACAAACTCAAGAGCAGCAGCAGGGAACTAGATTTTATACCTTATACGTCGCTGGAAGCAAATTAAAACAATAGATATTGAGGTCCTGACGATAGTTTGATATGAACCACTCAAGTAACTACAGGCATGGTTTGCATGTCCCCCTTTCTTGTACAGTAAGAATTATATTCCACAGTTTCCTCTTATCTCCTTCATCGTTTATAGCTTCTCACCTTCGGATAATGCTCCTCTGACTGAGAAATGTATTTAGTAGGCCATGAACCTTTTGCACACGGAGGAGTGATTAAAACTCAAGTTCCTCGGGGAAATTTCCCAAGCATCATCTAGTCTGCATTCCTCAACTGTATGGCACCACTGATGTGAACTCATTTTCCCTCAAGTGCTCAAATGCCTGGTACTGAATTTTAATCACAGAATCGTGTACCATGATTTACTATTGACATTTTAAGTAGTATTCATGGAGGGGGATTTAAATGAACGGCTGCTGGAATCAATCAAATTTACTTGAAGTTTCCTTCCAATTCATGTTAGTTAAAACCACTGGCACTGGGTTGTAGACAAAGATAAATTTAATCAGTGATGACAGTCACTTGCCACCAACTGTAAAAATCAAAATAGAGACACAGATGCACAACGTTCCTTCAGAGTTAATTCTGCTCCTGACTTTGCAGCATTATTCTGGGTACACTCACTTTCCTGGCAGGCTTTTGGCAAAAACAAAATCTGCTGTTTATGACACTCAATCATGGAGAAATATCCTTGCCAACTCAAATGCAGACACACACATGTAGCTTTAACCCACCTGCGTGATTTTGATCAAAGGCAACTCTTGGTCTCCCATCTCCACTTGCTGCTTGACCTTTTTGATAGGAGGGTGAAGGAGGAGGAGAGGTGAAGGGCAAAGTAGCTGCAGACACAGGCTCCTGCTTCAAAAGGAACAGAGTAGTATTTCAGTCCATCAGCAGCACACAACAATACTTCAGCCACTAGATTTTACCAATGAGTAGCCTTTGTTCACCAGACTGATTCCCGGAATGGCAGGAATGACATATGAGGAGAGACTGGATCGACTGGGCCTGTATTCACTGGAGTTTAGAAGGATGAGAGGGGATCTCATAGAAACATATAAGATTCTGACAGGACTGGACAGGTTAGATGCAGGAAGAATGTTCCTGATGTTGAGGCAGTCCAAAACCAGGGGGCACAGTCTAAGGATAAGGGGTAAGCGATTTAGGACTGAGATGAGGCGAA
This sequence comes from Pristiophorus japonicus, assembly GCF_044704955.1. NCBI lineage: Eukaryota > Metazoa > Chordata > Chondrichthyes > Pristiophoridae > Pristiophorus > Pristiophorus japonicus. The sequence continues at coordinate 120,037,486 of NC_091987.1, read as the reverse complement.
ACTTCTTCACTCAAAGTTGTTAACCTGTGGAAATTCCCTACCGCAAAGAGTTGTTGATGCCAGTTCATTGGATATATTCAAGAGGGAGTTAGATATGGCTCTTATGGCTAAAGGGATCAAGGAGTATGGAGAGAAAGCAGGAAAGGGGTACTGAGGTGAATGATCAGCCATGATCTTATTGAATGGTGGTGCAGGCTCGAAGGGCCGAATGGCCTACTCCTGCACCTATTTTCTATGTTTCTATGTTTCTAATTGTCCCACTGACGATAAAGCAAAGATATATCTGCGCAAAATCCATTTCATTATCCACTGCAAATATCATTCCCGAGACATTTTAAAAAGGAAAAATAGGCTTTCTTGATGGCTTGCTGGGTAAAAGCACTAATGATATAGTACTATACTGTAGAGACCAAAACGTTCAATTCCTGGTGTGTGCAGAGTTGGAAAATCTCGGCTGGGGCACTGCAATTCGCCTCATCTGCCAAGGGTCGTGGAAAAACTACACGGGATGTGGGGGAAAAAGGTCAGCCACGGTTAACCTCCATCACTATCCAGTGACTCCAGCTGGAAAGTGTATGGGTGTACATGTGAAATGTTGGGAGAGGACAGGAGCGCAATTCCACAGTGAAATATCCCATGGGGGGTTTATTTTGTTAGAGCAATCAAGTAACTCATTGCTAAACAGCCTAGATTTCTTGTGCTCAAGTGGGACTTGAACCCACAATCATTCTGACTTAAAGGCAACGTGTGCTACCCACTGAACCATAGCTGACACTCAGCACTTATGGACAAGGCTCACAAATGATTAATGGTTACTTGAACAAAGTACTGTAGAGCTGGATGCCACCAAGGAGTTATCACCCTAAGGAAAGGAGGGTTGAAAGTGGCTTACACCCAAAATGAATACGAATTAATATAAAAATATCTGAAGTCATTTTCATCTCATTTATATTTCGGTTTTCTCCCGCTGATCCCCTCCCCACCACTGCCAGAGATGCCTTTTTCATGTCCCTAATTTAATGTGGGAAATTGAACCTGCATGCCACCGCTTTATGGCACTTCATATGTTGATGCTCCAGCAACTAGAATTGGATTTTCCAGTTCTACTCGCTTGGTGACTCTTCCTTGGGTAGAGTTTCATCAGTGTCTGCCACCCTCCAGTATGGCAGGCAACTAGCCATTCTTCACGTCTTGGTCTGGACAGTGAGCCTTGATTAGCTGATTGACAGTGAGGTTTAATTTGGTCTTCACCAGACAAGCACTTCAAGCTGGAGAGAAATTAGGGATAAATCCTATCCTAAATTTCCCCCTCCCTAGCCCAGGAAAGTTGAAGCAGAGTGTCGCATTAGCGCTGGAGCCCTAGTCGAGACCAGCCAACTCGCCACAAACCAGGGACCAAACCTGGGAACTTTTTGGATTGTATGGCTCAACAGCATACCACACAGTGCACTTATCCATTGAGCTGAGCTATCGCTGGAGCTCTTTGTTTGATTCTATCACCAGTCACCATCCAGTTTAAAAATATCAATGAACAGAAGTCGGTCACCATCAACAAATACGGAGTCCTAGGCCTTTAATTGAAGGGGAAGGAAAGTCTAAGGGGAGTATTTTTTGTTTCAAATTCTCCTAATTTATTTTAAAAATAGATTGCTATTCCATACAAAGGCCAGTTTTATTTTTTGAAACCCCCATGTTGGTTCACCTTCAACCAATAGATCACTCCATGACACCACTGATACGAGTGTCCTCAAACATTGCTAAATAACTCAAGAGTGAACAATTGAAGTTACTATTTCAAATTAGACTGGCAATTGTTCAACCTTGGGACTGCCAGAGGGACAGTGACTTGCCAGGGTCCCATGCTGCTGGATTAGCCCTCAGGCGAGTTTTAATTCGTGGCTTTATCATTTTACACCATTTCTAAGGAAGTTGCATATTGAACACACTCAAGTGGTGTAATGAACTGAGTGGCCTGACTTCTGAATCCTTGGAGATGAGGTTAATGTAGAATCAAGTGTTTCAATTTGCTTGACCTCTTGTACTTTCTAAAATGTCTTCCAATGGTGCAACCGTTCCTCTCTTCTCCGCATTCTAGGGGAGTGCTGCTCTACAACTGCTCAGAAACATATTTCACAAAGTAACATATGGGGTTCAGCACAAAAAGTGCTCATCAGGAAATGCTGCATTATTGGGGCCAAGTTTCGGCCTGAGTTGCTCCTGTTTTTTTGGAACAACTGGTTTGGAATGGAGTATCTTAGAAATTTGAATTCTCGGCATTTAGTTTGCTCCGGTTCTAGTCAGTTAGAACAGTTTCACTTTGGAACAGAATTTTTTTTCCAAAAGGGGGCGTGTCCGGCCACTTACGCCTGTTTTCAAAGTTTAGGCAGTGAAAACTTACTCCAAACTAACTTAGAATGGAGTAAGTGAAGATTTTTGTACGTTCGAAAAAACCTTGTCTACACTTCAGAAAATCAAGCGTAGGTTACAAATTAGGCGTAGGGAATGGGGGGGTGGGTTTAAGAGGGAAGTTTACAAACATTAAACACTTCAGTTTTACAAATAAAGAGCCATCATCAATAATAAATGATAAATACATCAATAAATCAATCAAAAAAAATAATAAAAAATAGAAATTTAAAAAAAATCAATAAATAAAACATTTTCTACTTACCGACTGCAGCACCGGGAGTCCTCCAACAGCGTGCTGGGATGCCCCCCTAGCCCCCCCCACCCCCCCCCCCCCCGCCGCAGTGTGTCTCTGTCAGTGTCTCTATCTCTTTGTCTGCCTGTGTGTGTCTGTCTCTCTCTCACTGTCTGTCTGTGTGTGTGTGCCTCTCTCTCTCTGTGTCTGTGTTTCTGACAGCGAGGGGGATGGGGAGAAGGGAGCGAGGAGGGAGGGAAGGAGAGAGGAGGGAGGGAGGGAGGGAAGGAAAGAGGGAGGGAGGGAGGGAGGGAAGGAGAGAGGGAGGGAGGGAAGGAGAGAGGAGGGAAGGAGAGAAAGGAGAGAGGAGCGAGGGAGGGAGGGAAGGAGAGAGGGAGAGAGGGAGAGAGGAGGGAGAGAGGGAAGGAGGGAGGGAAGGAGGGAGGGAAGGAGGGAGGGAAGGAGGGAGGGAAGGAGGGAGGGAGGGAGGGAGGGAGGAGGGAGGAGGGAGGGAAGGAGGGAAGGAG